>NC_067248.2:231415599-231715599 GCF_019359855.2 Lolium perenne
CATGCATATTGTTAGAGAAGAGCATTGGGCCGCTAACTAAAGCCATGATCCATGGTGGAAGTTTCAGTTTTGGACAAATATCCTCAATCTCAAATGAGAAAATTATTAATTGTTGTTACATGCTTATGCATAAAAGAGGAGTCCATTATCTGTTGTCTATGTTGTCCCGGTATGGATGTCTAAGTTGAGAATAATCAATAGCGAGAAATCCAATGCGAGCTTTCTCCTTAGACCTTTGTACAGGCGGCATAGAGGTACCCCTTTGTGACACTTGGTTAAAACATGTGCATTGTGATGATCCGGTAGTCCAAGCTAATTAGGACAAGGTGCGGACACTATTAGTATACTATGCATGAGGCTTGCAACTTGTAAGATATAATTTACATGATATATATGCTTTATTACTACCGTTGACAAAATTGTTTCATGTTTTCAAAATAAAAGCTCTAGCACAAATATAGCAATCGATGCTTTCCTCGTTGAAGGACCATTCTTTTTACTTTTATTGTTGAGTCAGTTCACCTATTTCTCTCCACCTCAAGAAGCAAACACTTGTGTGAACTTTGCATTGATTCTTACATATTTGCATATTGCATTTGTTATATTGCTTTGCATTGACAATTATCCATGAGATATACATGTTACAAGTTGAAAGCAACCGCTGAAACTTAATCTTCCATTATGTTGCTTCAATACCTTTTACTAAGAATTTATTGCTTTATGAGTAACTCTTATGCAAGACTTATTGATGCTTGTCTTGAAAGTACTATTCATGAAAAGTCTTTGCTATATGCTTCAATTGTTTACTCATTGCATTTACATTGTTTCGAATCGCTGCATTCATCTCATAAGCTTTACAATGGTATGATTAAGATTATGTTGGTAGCATGTCACCTCAGAAATTATCTTTTATCGTTTACCTACTCGAGGACGAGTAGGAACTAAGCTTGGGGATGCTGATACGTCTCCGACGTATCGATAATTTCTTATGTTCCATGCCACATTATTGATGTTATCTACATGTTTTATGCACACTTTATGTCATATTCGTGCATTTTCTGGAACTAACCTATTAACAAGATGCCGAAGTGCAGTTCTGTTTCATTGCTTTTTGGTTTCAGAAATCCTAGTAACGAAATATTCTCGGAATTGGACGAAATCAACGCCCAGGTTCCTATTTTCACCGGAAGCATCCAGAACACACGAGAAGGACCAGAGGGGGGGGCACTGGGCCCCCAGACCATAGGCCGGCGCGGCCCAGGCCCTGGCCACGCCGCCATATGGTGTGGCCCCCCCAGAAGCCCTCCTGCGCCGCCTCTTCGCCTATATAAAGCCTCCGTCGCGAAAACCCTGATGCGTTCGACGAAACCCACAGAAACCTTCCAGAGCCGCCGCCATCGCGAGGCCAAGATCTGGGGGACAGGAGTCTCTGTTCCGGCATGCCGCCGGAACGAGGAAGTGCCCCCGGAAGGCTTCTCCATCGACACCGCTGCCATCTCCATCGCCATCTTCATCACCGCTGCTGCTCCCATGAGGAGGGAGTAGTTCTCCATCGAGGCTCGGGGCTGTACCGGTAGCTATGTGGTTCATCTCTCCCATGTACCTCAATACAATAATCTCATGAGCTGCTTTACATGATTGAGATTCATATGAGTTTTGTATCACTATTCATCTATGTGCTACTCTAGCAATGTTATTAAAGTAGTTATATTCCTCCTGCACGTGTGTAAAGGTGACAGTGTGTGCACCGTGTTAGTACTTTGTTTATGCTATGATCATGATCTCTTGTAGATTGCGAAGTTAACTATTGCTATGATAGTATTGATGTGATCTATTCCTCCTACATATGCATGAAGGTGACAGTGTGCATGCTATGTTAGTACTTGGTTTAGTCTTTTGATCTATCTTACACTATAAGGTTACTAAAATATGAACATTAATTGTGGAGCTTGTTAACTCCGGCATTGAGGGTTCGTGTAATCCTACGCAATGTGTTCATCATCCAACAAGAGTGTAGAGTATGCATTTATCTATTCTGTTATGTGATCAATGTTGAGAGTGTCCACTAGTGAAAGTGTAATCCCTAGGCCTTGTTACTAAATATCGCTTATCGCTGCTTGTTTCATCGTTTCTTTACCGTGTTACTCCGCTGCAATACTACCACCATCAACTACACGCCCGCAAGCTATTTTCTGGCACCGTTGCTACTGCTCATATATATTCATACCACCTGTATTTCACTATCTCTTCGCCGAACTAGTGCACCTATTAGGTGTGTTGGGGACACAAGAGACTTCTTGCTTTGTGGTTGCAGGGTTGCATGAGAGGGATATCTTTGACCTCTTCCTCCCTGAGTTCGATAAACCTTGGGTGATCCACTTAAGGGAAAACTTGCTGCTGTTCTACAAACCTCTGCTCTTGGAGGCCCAACACTGTCTACAGGAAAGGAGGGGGAACGTAGACATCAGTGACCTCCACAATGAATCCGGCAACAAGCAGTTTAGTCACTTCTTCTCCAATAATCTTCCTCCTATCTTTAGCGAACCGGCGCAAGGGTTGCCGCACCGGCTTGGCGTCTTTCCGGACATTTAAAGAGTGCTCAGCCAGCTCCCTCGGGACACCCACCAAGTCATCAGTTGACTAGGCAAAGATATTCCGATTCTCACGGAGGAAGCTGACGAGCGCGTTTTCCTATGCTTGATCGAGTCCGGCACCGATGCGAACGGTGCGCTCTGGGTAAGCCGGATCCAGCACAATGTCCTTTGTTTCATTTGTCGGCTTGAATGCCGGTGAGCCCAAGCTTCCACTCATTGCCGCTAAACTTAACTGTGAGGATCGAGCCGAGCAACCGCGGTTTGCATTCTTCTTTTTCTTCCGCGATCACCGGCGACTCCGCTAGGTTTGATCCGGCAGATGCGCTTCAGTGAGACCTTATAGTTCCCCACCACGGTTAAGGGTCCACGAGGTGCCGGCATCTTCATCTTGAGGTAAGTCTGTATGAGTCGTAGCCATGAAAGCTGCCAACGCTGGTCTTCCCAGCAACGCATGGTAAGGACTGTCTAGGTCCACCACCTCAAACTCAACATTTTCAACCCGGCAATTGTCACGTCCTCCAAACGCTACGTCCACCCGAACTTTTCCTACCGGAGCACAGGACAAGCCCGGAACGATTCCGTGGAACGTTGTACGCGTTGGCTGAAGCATGTTTTCTGTTATGCCCAGCGTATGCATGGTATGCTTGTACATGATGTTTATGCTGCTGCCGTTGTCTATCAGCACCTTGCTGAATTTTACTCGGGTTTGCGGCCCTTTCATGATTGGGTCCACAACAAAAGCATATCCACCCGGATTCGGCATGATTTTGGGGTGATCCTTAAATGACCAGGTAATTTCCTGATCTGACCACAGCATGTATCTGGGAACTGCCGGCATCACGCCGTTTACCTCCATGGAGCGGTGATGCACACTTTGCCTGTCTGTCGGCTCAGTGACAAAGACAACACAGCATAGATGCGGGCCCTCGTAAACATTCCGGCCTAAAGGTGCCGGTGGAGGTGGTTGATCATCGTTTTGCTCCACCCGGTTAACTTGCTGGTATTGTTGCCTATTTGGCTGATGCTGTACCGGTAAAGCATTTGCTCCGGTGAGTGGTGGCGGTGGTGGTAGTTGTTGCTGACGCAGCATATCTTGTGACGGTGGCAACACTGTTGAGCACCCTTGTGCTTGCGCGTCCTTTACCGCTCCCTTTTGCATCAAGTACTTGGTCCAAAAACAATCCTTCGTCAGGTGATTTGACGGGTGATCCAGGTTTGGCGTGTGCCACCGGCAAGGTTGATCCATGGCGGCTTCCATGGTGTATTTTACGGGTTCCAGCCAATTCTTTTTCTGGCCCCAGGGTTTCTTTTCGACCCACTGCTTTTTTGGACCCGCCCATCGCTGCGACCCGGTTTTTTGCCTTTGGCAGCCGCCGGCATCATAATTTTCTTGCACGGCAAAGAACGTGTCTTTGCGGAGCGTACCTTCGATCCGGGAAATCTTCCCTTCTCTTGTTGTTCCGGTTGTCCCGGTATTGTTCCTGTCGCTGCTCCGGCTCAGCTTGTACTGCTGGTTGCAATGGGTCTCCCAATGCATAGCTATCCGCCACACGTATCATCTCTGCCAAGGTTGCTGGCATGCTTCTCTGCAGCTTTTGCCACAGCGGTGATCCTCTCCGGCATCCTTGACTGAACCAAGCAATTGCTTGTGCTTCAATCACTCCTTCACACGTGTTTCTTGTTGAGTTCCATCGGGTAAGATAATCCCTGTCTGTCTCACCGGCACGTTGCTAGCATAAAGCGAGCTGTTGGGGCCGGTTTGGCCTCTTGTAAGTGCTACTGAAGTTGTTCACGAAGGCTTCCTCAAAGTCCAGCCATCCGTTAATGCTTCCTGCCGGCAAGTTGTTAAGCCAAATCCGTGCAGGGCCTACCAGGTAGGACGGTATGATTCTCACCGCCCAACGCCGGTTTACCCCACCACCAGCTACATAAACAGCTGTGACATAGTCCGCCAGCCAATCTTCCGGCTTGGACGTGCCATCATATGTTTTTGTGTCTCGGGGCAGCTGGAAATTGCGTATCGGTGGCTCTTCTCCCATGATCCGTGGGCCAAAACATTTTGGGCCAGGAGGACCCTCAGATTCGATCATTTCAGAAAGATGTACCCTGTCCAGCCTGTGCCTCGCATCCTGGTCTGGCAAACATCTCTCCCTGTGCGATCTCAAGGGGTTCCGGTAGACTCTTGTTCGTTCTACTTCGGAATCTCCCTCTTCGTATCTTTCCGGTTCCGCGGCTCTTGCCTGTCGGTACCTTGGTGGTGGCATTTCCTCATACGCTGCCCTTGCAGCTCGATAATTTTGCCCGGTTTCATATCTACCGGCATGATTGTTTCCGGCATAGCCTCCTCTGGCGTAGCCTCGACCTGCCCCTTGGCTTTTTCTACCGGCATCGTGTTGCCCGGCTTGTTGTTTTCCGGCAAGAACCGGATCGTACACGATCATCTGCATGCGTTCTTCTCTTTTTCTCTTCTTCTGTCCGGATGGGGACGATGCCCGCCCATGGGACTTACTTCCGGCATTCTTTGTTGAACGCATGGATTTTGAGGCCGCGGCCTTGTTCAGCTTAGCCAGCTTGCTCAAAGATTCTCGCTGCTCAATAGTTTCCAAGCAGCTCTCAACACGCTCTTCTTGTTTTGCCAAAGCATCTCCTAAAGCGATTCACATAGCTCTACCGCAGCTTTAGCAGCTTTTATAGTTTTATCCGACTATCGTACTTAGGTTTTTCCACGATGCTAACAGATGCAGAGGTACTTTTGCCGGCAAGAACTTCTTTGCGCAAATCCTGATCTAGGTTGCGAGCTTTTAGCCGGTTCTCCGGTATCCTAGCAGCATGAGCGCTAACAGAAGCAAAGCCATGGGCAGCGTTATACTCACGTAGGGTTAGGTTCAGCTCGCGCTGCGCCCGGACGATGTCGGCGCCGTTTGCGAGCAGCTTCGGCGTTGTGCCTCCAGCTCCGCCCGAGCCGCCGGGTCGATGTTCTCGCGCGATGGGCGTTGCCGGCATGTTCATCGCTGCTTGGAGTGGTGTTGCCGGTGGTGCGGAAGATGCTCCCGCAGCGCCGTCGTCGCGCTCCAGCGGTGGCTTGGCCGCACGGGTCGAAGCCGCACGACCAAGACCTTCATCCACAGCCTTCTTTTCCTGCACCAACCACGCCGGTCATCATTACCTCGACGCTGCGCGGCGGCGCGGCCAAGACAGAGCCACCTTGGCGGGTCCGGTGCCACCAGCATCGGCGAGAGGCGCCGCGCACAGGGACGGTGCCGAAGTAGACGCGGTGGCTGCCGAACTCGATGGTGCGGCCGTTCTTGGGGAAGATGCCGCCGTTGGCGAAGCAGCGCGCGTTGTCGTTGATGAAGTCCATGTCGTAGATGCGCTGCACGAGCGCGGACACCGTACGCTCGCCGGCGACCTCGAGGATGCCCGCCCGAATGTGAACTCCTGCAAGCGCCACTTCATGCCCCACGGTGGGCGCCAACTGTCGTCGTGGTGAACAGACAGATGCCATAGGATGGCTTAGATTGGGGCCGAATGGACGCTAGAGGATTCGGGGGAGGGTTTGTGATCAAATGGGATGAACTTCCGGATGGTTTCCTCAAGAACTTAGCCGAGGCTAGAGGTTGAAGAAGAAAGACACAAGGAAGAACTCGCTCTAGATCACTTTCTTCATTGATTCTCACAGGTTACAGGTTTGTATTTCGTGCGTTCGTGTATCGCTACATGCGTGCCCGTGAGGAGGGCTGCCCCCTCTCCTTATATAGGGGAGAGGGTGGCTTACAAGGCAAGAAACCCTAATGGTATCTTTGACTAGACAAACTACTTTACAAAGCTACTTTACAAAGCTACTTTAATCATAGATGACACCGGGGTCCTCTTTAATCAGGGAGGCTGACGTCCTCCGGCTTCTTTCTTCGTCATCCTTATCTTTATCGTCAGCCCTTCGTTTAAAGTTACTTTGCTTAGCTCATCTTTGTCTTCTAGCTCTGGAGAGGATCTTTGACCAGTCCTGCCGACATGCTCTTCTTTCCGGTGGCCCGGTATCTTTTCTATCCGGTCCCGGTATACCTCTCCTGAGGATACCGGCTTAGCCCCGCTCAACCAAACGCTTTTCTTGTGCTCCGGTATAAACATTAAACCGGTATCTTGATGGCTCAAACCATCCAGTTTGGCATGCCTTTGGCATACTGGGGGTCATCCCCCCAACAGGTGCTTATCGGGTACCCGCCAGGTATCCGCGGAGCCAAATTGATCCCCGTTCTCGTACCCGCCAGCTACCGGGTACCCGCCCCGCTATACCCGTGTGGGGGGGGGGAATGACCCCCATACCCGCAAATAACGGGCGAGGTACCCGCGGGTACACGTCCGCACGGGTGAAACTGCCATCTTGAGTTTCCCGGAACATCGTTTGTCTCTTCCAGTGAGCCAAAAATCGGTCGATTGGTTGGCTCGGTCGCATGGAAAAACTACCTCGCACGAACTTTAAAGTGGCCCAAAAGTTAGCCCGCGAGGAACGCTCGATTCGGCCATTTTCCTGGGGACAGGCACTGGCGAGCGCAAATTGGCCGGAATCATGGAGGAAACGAAGTGGAAAAGGCGGGAGCTCCCCGTTTAGGCGCGCAAAGTAGCCTCACCACCCGCCATAGTCGGTCACCCCTAGTGAAAACGAGATTCCCTTTAGCGAAGAAAGCTATGGCGGTGGCGGCGGTGATCTAGATCTGCGATGGTGGCGGCGAGCTAGATCTGCGGCGGAGATCTCTGAGATCGTCTCCCGCAACCTCTCCGACGAGCTGTCCGGCTGGTTTCCGGGTTCCAGACCTCCTGGAGCGATGACCCATCCCTGCCTCCATCCCCTTCGTCTCCGGCTCCGGCAAGATGCGTCCGCCTTCCAAAAAGATTGTAAGCTCGACCAACCTACTCCCCTCCTCTTACCGATTTAGCTTACAAACATGCCGATTTATTCTTGATTCGTGCCAATTTAGCTCCTGATTTAGCCACATCAAAATGTCTAGGACCTGCAGAAGATATTTGTTCAAACGGGTGCACTTGTAGTTGTGATTCATGCATGGGTATTTTGTCTGCACGTGATAGCCATTCATCGCCACACTAGGCCCAGCGTGACATATGCACCAATGTATGTCCACGATAGAGAGAAGATAAACAACCTGAACTACATCTACAACAATATCGATGTGAAATCTGTGAACATGCTGAGGATGAAAAAAATCTGACTTCAACCAACTCATCAACACATTAAGAGGAAGTGAGTTGCTCAGGGACAACATCCACACTTGTATCGAATCGCAAGTTGCTATGTTCCTTCATGTCGTCGGGCACAACCAACGATTACAAGTCATCCATGGCACTTGGAGGAGATCAACTGAGACAGTTTCTAGGTACTTCAAGAACGTGCTATTGGAGAACTAAGAGGAGAGATGATCAAGCTTGCATCTTCCGCCACCCCCCACAAAGATCGCTGAAAGTCACCGCTGGTATCCAAGATGAGCAACACCTTGTACAACTGATTTACATATTTGTGCATTATTTTATAGTGTAAATGTTCATATACACTATTGGAGAACTCTTTAATCATCATATATGTTCGTGGACATTAAAAGCATTATGAGATAGGGACGAAGATTTGGTGCACGTGGGTATTTAACTATTTAGTAAGGATAGTGATCCGAACCTTGGAGTTCAATCGCACGGTTGAAACCTTCAGTCGCCGCCGAAACTGCCGTGGTCAGCGGTTTTTCTTTGCCAGCATTTCACAATCACAGTAGGCCTTGTTTGGTGCCAGTGTTTTTGTGAGTTTTGAGGGGGGTTTTGAGGGGTGTTTTGGGTGAAAACAACCACCACCCAAAACACTACCCAAAACACTACAAAACCCCTATCTTCCAAAACACTTGTTTGGCACACTTGTTTTACAAACCAGTGTATTCAAGTGTATTCAACACAAATAGATAAAAATTCGATCTTTTTTTTTACAGTTTAAACTATATTTGTATCGCAAATAAAAATATGATCTTTAGCACACTACAAGATCATATCTTGCAATCAATACATAAATATGCATTACAGCAACAATAGCATCTGTTCATCACAACTACAACCATGAAACAAATAGAGAAATTCGAAGTGGATAGGCACATAAATAGAGAAATTCGAAGTGGATAGGCACATAAACCATGAAACAAATAGAGAAATTCGAAGTGGTAGCATCTGTTCAACCATTTACATAAATATGCATTAAAGCAACAGTTAGCTCATAGCCTCAGATTTCATAGTCCATTTTTGGGAGACATGACACAAATAGAGAAATTCGAAGTGGATAGGCACATGGTTCTGAGCAAAGTACTGAAACTACAAGATGTTGAATAAGGCACCAACTCAGCCCGGGAGAGTCCTCTTAAAAACATGCTTGTTCCCTTTAATATTACAAGAAAATCAGTCCAAGCAACTTGTTTCCTGCCAAATCAGTCCAAGCAACTTGTTTCCTGCCAGGAAACAAGATGTAAACCATCAAATACTAATATACATTCTAGAAACTTTGGTTTTGTATGAAACTGGAATAAGACACATTGCTCATCAACGCAGTATTACTTTGGCATGCTGTCATGCCTAGTACATACCAGTTTATAAGTTTTTTAGAAACAGCACAGTATATGTAATGGATATATGTAATTGAGTATATGTATACAGAGGACATAATTTGAAGGCCTCAAGAGTGAAAAACAGAATCCTCTTACAGCAAAGTACATTCATCAAATGTTTGCATACTCTGAAATCAACTAAGATAAGGACTAACACCACAAACTACAGACACCATCCAGGTTCACACATAATAGCCATGACACTAACAACAAACAAGAAAGAACTGTGTGGACCTAGGCACGGCATTGCGCGACCAACAGAACCAACTGCAGGAACCAGCCACTTACTCTAGCTAATATCATTTCTGTTTCGTTCAGATGAGTACAGCCACTACCTAGGTAATGAAGCATGCAAGTAGTAAGCACAACAACCACCAGATGTTTATACAGGACCGAATGTTACTAGGAGCATACTTCAGGCTATTTTAGAAAACTGAATAGGAAGTTTACTAGAGCCTTTCTTTCAGTGTAACTCTGCGGCTATTTTGGAAACAGATGTGGGTCGGTAGAACTGACTATTATATGAACTTGTCAGCAGTGTAAATTATTACTGTTTGTATCAATATGAAAAATCATCTGAAAGAGTCAAAACTTTATCACTGCATAATCAAGCAAGCAAGCATAGTAAATTTGATGGTTTCTAACAGGAAATTTAGAGCGCAAGAGTAAAAACATACCTCATGGTAACTTGGCTATCTGCCCAAGGAGCCACGTCATGGCGGTGCCATCTTTATCATCTTTATCATCAACAAGGTTGAGAAATATTTCACGATTGTCGGCAATCCTGAAGACATCCAATGCAGGGATTTTAATAGAACCTGTCATACCATCCAATGTCTTGAGTGCATCCATGCATCTGGTAATAGAGAACTTCTGTAGAGGTTGTTCTTGATTGACTTCCTTTTCACGCACTTGCACCATCCTCTCCATCACTTGCACAATTCCATCGGAATTCCTCTTCTTAGGACTCCTCTTTGGTATCTTTGGAAGCTTGTTCCTTGCAGCAGCAACCCTTTTTCCTTTCACTTGGGTGTTCCACCTGAGTCATACTCTGAGCACTTGGAGCTGGATCCATAACTTCGTGTTCATCTTCACTTTCTCTCTCAGGTATATCAGCCTCGGTATCTCCTTCAGGTTCATCGTCATCACTTATTACTTGTGTCAGATCCTCCCTTGATGTAGTTGAGGTTGAAGTGAAGTTAAAATTGCCTTCAGCTATGCTCCCTGCAAAAAGAGCCAACAAAGCACTCAGATGGTTAGTACAATGGATGACAATATGTTCATTGCAAGCATAGTACATATATTACCTTCATAAAGTAAGGTACCTATGGTTGTTTGCTTAGTTACCAGTGAACTAAGCTTAGTATTCTATGCACTTGATCTGCACAACTAAGTAAAGTAACCCAGGCAAGTTAGGAACGAAATAATATAACAGCTATACAAAAACGAAACTACAATCTGGTCATGCTGAATCAAAAACAAATCTCCAGATCAAGAAATTGTTGACTACACATCAGAACTAAGCTACTCTTTCTTGAAACCATGTCCATGATGTACTTTTCAACTGCATTGAAATATATTTTGTAACAAGTCACAGCCAAGGAGATTTAAAAAATGCAGGACACTTCCTAAAAATGCTCCTCTGCTTGTTCTCTCATTTTTTTACAGAGCCAGAATACTAAGATATATTATCAATGTATATACCACAGCAGGTTACTATAACCAAGTTTATACAAAACCTCGTAGAAAATAACATTCATATTTTCACAAAGACAACAAAATAAAACCAGATATAAAGAAACAAGCAACCCTCGCATGACTTGTAGGTTTACTAGCATCTCCTACTGCTTAACCTTCAGATTTCTTATTCTTAGATACACAAACAGGTTGGTTGTGCAAGACAATTGTGGTCAATCCAGGGCATCATAAGATCCTAGCACCATATATAAAGAAACAAGCAGCCCTCGCATGACTTGTAGGTTTACTAGCATCTCCTACTGCTTATCTTTAGCTACCAAATGTCACAAGCAAGACAAATCTACAAGGTTCATCATCACTACGGGATCAAGAACCTAGAATTCAAGAACAAACCTAGAAATCAAGAACCCTAGAAATCAAGTACCCTAGAGTCTTCACTACAGGGAGAGGAGGTGGATGGAACTCACAAACGACCCAGCCTTCGCACGAGAGGAGGGGCAAGCAGAGCTCCTGGCCGATCGGCAGAACGTCAGGCGCGCCGTCGCCGGGAGCGTCAGCGTGAGGGAGCGGTGGCGGGACAGTGTGAGGGAGCGGCGGCGAGACAGCGTGAGGGAGCGGCGGCGTGGCCTTGGTGTGTCGGCGGCAGCGGCGGCGCCGGCGTGGTCTTGGAGCGTCGGTGGCGGCGACCGGACAGCGTCGCCTCTTCGTCCCTCGCCGCCAGCGACGAAAACGCAAGGGGGGTGGAGCGTTTCGATTCCACCCCGACCCGACGTGTCTTCGGGTGTTTTCTGGGCCCTAACCTAGCCAAATCCGGTCCACCGAACGGCCCACGAGTGTTTTGAAGTGTTTTGGAGTGTTTTAATCTGGCCCCAAAAAAACACCCCAAAACCGGCCCAAACACTTCTGAATACACTGGCACCGAACGAGGCCGTAGGGTTTTAGCTCAACCGTCCAATCCCATGGAAATCTCCCCCAACTCCGGCCCCGCCGCCGCCGCCGGCGGCGGCGCGGCGACGCCCACAACTCCCGCCGCCTCCTCCTCGAACCCATCCCCCCCGTCCAATCGCCCCAGCACCACGCTGCGCCTACTCTGCCCCTCCAGCCGCGCCGCCGCCCTCCGCCCCGCGCGCGACCTCCACGTGGAGTACCCTCCCATGGGGGACGAGGCCGTGCTCTTCGTGTCCGGGACGGATGCGCCAGCCGCGGCCGTGAGGGTCTGGGAGCGGGTGGTGGGGGTCGACGAATCGGGGGAGGAGAAAGAGAAGGAGGTCGCCGGCGTGGTGGGCTGCCGGATGCTGGCGTCCGGGGGCCAGGTCGGGTGCGTGCTGGGGAAGGGAGGGAAGACGGTGGAGCGGATGCGGCAGGAGAGCGGCGCCCAGATCAGGGTGTTCCGGAACAGGGAGCAGCTGCCGCCTTGCGCCTTGCAGGGGGACGAGCTCATCCATGTACGCATCTCAACTCCCTCTCCACCTTTTCCGATCCAAAAATGTGTCCCTTGGCAGCGTATAATCCACAAAACTAGTGTCTTTTCCGCTGACTGCCCCTTAGTAGCGTATAATCCATCAACTAGTGTTGTGCTGGGAATGCTTGAATTGTATAGCTAAACTTAGTAAGCATGCAGTGAGATTACAGGATGCTCACTTAAATTGTACCATTGAATTTAGTATAAGAAAATGATGAAATTAGGATTGTCATTTACAACTCCGAGTGCATTTGTAGATACATTACTTAATTTCTAACAAAATATGTGTTTGGGCGAGTGATTGGAGTCACTCAATTGGGCATATAAAGATGTGAAGTAATAATTTCCTAAAGATTTAAAGGAAACCTCATTATCTGCAGCATTACCCATCGAGTGTCGAAGAATGCCCTGAGACTCCGTCTCTCATATTACAGAGTCTATATGTCTCCCCGCTACATCAGGAAACAACCACCTGACTCAAACAACTGCCTTCCCATCCCAAAACGGACCATGCAGGATGAAGCCATGAACTGATACTGCTGTTTGAACACCACCACCCTCTGGCCATTGATGGCTCACTGCTGATTACCCACATTTCTTGGACCCAAATAACATGCCCTGGTGTGGTTTCCTCGCTAACCTCGATAGCCTAGAGGAGATCCAGACCAAGAATACCGCCCTTCTTCTCCATGAATAGCCATGCATGCCATGGTCTTCCACTGTGAACCCAAATGATTCCTAAACAGTTTTTGCGATCTTATAGTGACGTAATGGTTGTAGTTTTGGATATGACGTGGAACGATGAGGATGCTGCATTAGAAGTCAATTTTGAAATAAAGACAGATTTTCTCTGGGTGATGGGCTGAAAGCATAGGATAAGCATTAATGGGAATGTGCTTGTGTGTCTGAGTGGTTTTGGTCAAATACTAATGCATGATTGTGAAGGTCTTATATGCTATAAACTGAAATATGATATCATGCAAATGATGGCACCATGATAGCATGATAATTTTGACAATACATAGCAGGATAAGTTTGGGATTGTCTTCATCAGCTACGGCTGGTTAATGGTTATGTTAAGGTTCATGGTTCTCTTGTATAGTTGTATCTCAAATACATATCCCATATGAGAAAACGAGTTCAAATGAGCTAATCTTGCCTGGTTTGTACTTGGCTCTAATTTAATTCATTAGTTAGGCACATAAAGTGAGCCTGTTCATATGATTTATGGAAAACATCGTCTTATTGATGATGCATTGTTGACACACAAAAACAATATAATATTTTGGTTGTTCTTGTTGCAGAGACACCAAGTTTATGATTGAGTCCCACCTCTGTAATCATGAACCATTACACAAGCAGAGTTTTTTCATCCATTAATTATGCAATTACAATCATGCAGTTATTAGAATATTTGTGTGCACGTAATATTGCTTGGATATTAACCAGCTCTACCTGTTATATTTCATTAGTTGATGCCTTTTGTAGTTTTGCAGTGCTCAGGAAATGTTGTTATATTGGCATGTTAAGCCTTTCAACAACATCAAAGCCTTTTTCCCAAGCAAGTTGCTATATTGGCATGTTAAATCTTTATTTGGATATGTTATCTTTTAAATTCACAATGTTCTAACATGATAATATTTTCCTGTTAGATAAGTGGGAGCTTTTCTGCAGCAAGGAAAGCACTTTTATTAGTTTCAACCTGCCTCCAAGATAATCCTAGGCCAGACACAATCAGTTTTCCGTCTGGAAGAACATTTGGGCCTCCAGGCAGTGGATGTCCACCTGGTTTGGATCCTCATTCTCAAAGAAGCTATTTACCACCACATATACCTGATTATCATGCAAGGAATTTTCCAAGCAATGTTGCTGCCCCTGGTCCTAGATTCTTTGTTGAACAAGAGGTAATGTTCAGAATGATATGTTTAAATGAAATGGTGGGCAGCATAATTGGAAAAGGTGGTGCCACTATCCGTGCATTACAGAGTGAAACTGGTGCTTCTGTCAAGGTTATAGACGCTGTTCCTGATACAGACGAACGTGTAATCGTGATATCTGCACGTGAGGTGTGGCTTTAAACTTACAAATAATTGCGCATTTTCTTCTTCAGTTCTAGTAATTGATTAAACTTCCTAGTTCTCCCGTGGTGAACTTCTTTTTCTGTCCATTTATGTCATGGATCTGCTCATCTGCATGCCGGTGAATACTTGCATATCATCATAGTGTGAAGCAAATAATTGCTCATTTTCCTCTTACGTTCCAATTGATTAAATTTCTTAGTTCTCCCGTGATGAACTTCTTTTTCTGTCCATTTATGTCATGGATTTGCATGTCGGTGAATACTTGCATATCATCATAATGTGAAGCAAGTTGAATGCTCGTTCTATCTGCAAATATCGACAAGAAAATGGGGATTTATATTGTCTTTGTATTGTTGCTGGAAAGTTGTTTGATGGATGCTATGTTTTTTGTGCAGAATTCTGAGATGATGCATTCCCCATCTCAGGACGCATTACTTCGGGTGTATTCTAGAATCTCGGAGGTGTCTATGGATAAAAGTTCTGGCGTACCTGCTAGGCTTCTTGTTCCATCACAGCATATTGGTTGCCTACTTGGCAAAGGTGGATACATTATTGCAGAGATGAGGAAAGTAACAGGAGCCAGCATCCGAATATTTGGGAATGAACAAATTCCAAGATGCGCACAAAGAAATGATGAGCTGGTTCAGGTATGTTCTAGCTCTACTGATCAACCAACTTCAGATTTTTTTTGACTTTCTGTACTTATGTATGATGATTTTTGGTGTTGTGTACATCACAGTTTTCTCTATCTATGTGACCTTTTTGTAGTTACCCCAGGGTACATGGAAGTACAGAGATAATTTTCTCTTGTATAAGTTCAATTTTTTTTTGTCCATGTACAGCCATGTTGTAACTCTTTCATGTTAATTTTGTAACTACTTCCTATTTCATGCCCCAAGTGCTCCATTTGGCAGTTCTTTCTTGTTAGGCATACTTATGTTATCACCTATTTTGGTATCATAGTAGACAAATTAATATATCATCATCCTGAAGAGAGAGTAGGAGATCACTTTATGGAGGATTGCTGAGTAGATCCAAGTCAGACTGTAACTTCTAGAGCTCTTGTTGCAGGTCACCGGTAGCTTCCAGTCCATTCAGGATGCATTGCTTCAAATCACTGGAAGGATTAGAGATGTCATCATTCCCCCGAAGCCACATCCTAGTGGAGGCATGCCTCCATATCCACCTGCCGGGAACACATCTCATCAACCAGCTCCACCACATCATAGTGGAGGCATGCCTCCCTATCCTATGCATCCTTTCAGACCTCATCCTCCTATGGGTCCTTTTGACATGGTAGATCATCGACCACCTGGACCACCTGGACCACCTCCCTCGCATCCAATGGAACATATGGGTGCTGGGCCCTACTCGTATGGTGGCGAACAAGGAGGTCCTCGTCCTTATGTTGAGCAACCCTCACAGAGAACCTGGGGTCCTGAGGTTAGTATATTGCAAATGTTGTTTGACATTAAACATAAATTCTTTAGCATGCTGTGGGTAGCATACTATGCACAAATGGCTCTATTAAGAACTTCCACTGTCAGATAGGCCCAACTAAAGGGTGCAATTAAGGATGACCTGCCATCTCATTTTGTTTAAAACAACATCATTTGTATGCACATCACATTGCTGATTTAGGCACTGTGGTTGAATGACTAAGAATCAAGTCCCTTGTCATGTGCAGGCACCGCCGACTGACGCTGCAAGAAGCATGCCTGACATGGTACCAGCTGTAAATTTCCAAAAGGGACCAGTGGCGAGGTAAGTTAAATGCCAACTGTTTGATTCAGGTTTCATCATTCTTTTTGGATTTAAATAATTACAGTCTGGCTATGAAATTAGGATTCGTCATTTAGAATTTTTTTTTATGAAATACTTACTAGGACCATCCACGTGGGAAGTTCTAGTGTTGAAGCCATACATAACTAAATATGTAGCTTTTCTCATCCTTAAAAGGACATCTTTAAAGCTGAGAAAATCCTTTTCTAAAGAATATTGTACCATTGTTCTGACATGTGTTCATCAGCAGTGAAAATCAAGTGGCTGCACCAACAAGTACAGCAACTGAAATTGTTGTCCCTTGCAAGTACATAGGTTATATTTGTGGCACCAATGGCAGTGACCTTGCCGAGATAAAAAAGGTACTTAACACTCTTTTTTGTTTACCTAACGTCAGAATAACCAGTACTTGTCCCTTGCTACCTTGTGCTCATCAAGAGCACAAGGATATCTTGTTCTAACTTATTCTCGTCTCTAGTGAAAAGGCCTTGTTGGTTCATCGTTTTGTCCTGATGCCAAAACACAGTCCGTTCATATCACTTTTCAGTTTTTTAGCTCATGTTAACTCATTCCAAATAACCCTTCTATCTTGGTTGTCTCTGGCTATCTAAGTTCTAGATAAATCTATCAAGATTTGTCACTGTAACCCTTTACGGAGTATTTGGTCATAAGTCTCACAGTGTTGCTCACGTTTCAGATGTCTGGCGCTGTAATTACAGTTCACGATGCAAAACCTGGAGATACAAACACAACAGTTATTGTATGCGGGGATGCTGAACAGACTAAGAATGCACAGCGCCTGATTCATGCGTTCATCTTTTGTGGTCTCTACCAAACATGACCCATGACAGATGATGATCAGCTGTATATTGTCCAGAGGTTTCCATCTGGATCGTTTTTTCCCTGATAGGATGTATGTACATTGTACAATAGTCATTGGAGTGTAGATAGAACTGAATTGATGTCTGGACGCACAGCACCTGTGTAAGTTCTTGAGTTGATAGCTGGAACATACCACCATTGTAAGTTCTTGAGTTGATAGCTGGACACACAACACCAATGTTAGTTCTTGTATTTGGTTCAAGGAATTACCATGGAAGGCGGGCCCAGCTCCCTTGTTGTATCTTTTTCCTGCCATCCTGAAATGGGCAAGGATCTACCTGTAGCTGAGTTTGCATGATCGTCTCTGGGAAGTTGGGCAGCACCTCGGGCTTCTGGTGGACTCTACCTGTTTTCTATACGATCATGGTAGGGAATTTCAAGGAAACTCCATGGCCACATGAGTACAACTGTACAAGCTACAGGTGATGCTGGCATGACTTGACCTCCAGGATCAGAGACGACCTGATTCAGCTGTTCCTGGATGAACATGGGCGCCACCATGTCATTGTGTCAGTGAATTAGTCCCGAGAGGGAGGCTTCAGAGGAAGTCCACAAAACTCGGCACCAAGGACAAGGCCTCAGTTTGGAGCGCAGGAATTTCACGGAAACAACGAGCTAACTTCGCGGGAATTTCAGCTGGTCCTTGCAGCATTATTTGGAAACAACGGCATTTTGGGATATGCTTAGTATACAGATCAAACCAACTGGATGCAGACCTTGTCCAACCTGAAGGAGAAGGCAATAAAGAAGACGCCAGGCTTTGGTGAAGAGACCAATCATAAGGCTTGGATCTTCCCAAGGAACTTCTAGGCAATTGCAAGCGTCACATCAATTAATATGCTCTCGGATGTACCCTGTTGCTGTTAACCATTCCGTGCTTTGGGCAATTAGCATCTTGTGCCGTCAAGCATAGAAGTTGGGTGTCTGTCATGGCCATGTATCCAGACAGAAGTTCAAAATTAATCTTTCATTCTGCAACTTTGCTATGTTGTATTTTCCCCTCTGGATGGAGATAAAGCCAAGTGCTCTGACAGACCTACTATGGAGCATTTTTTCCTTTTTTTTTGTGCATTGCAGCGTATTAGCTGTAGCTCTAACTGTAACTCTAAAAACATGGAGGAATAGAAAACCCCCACAATTTCATGCCACTTAAATCATGCAAGATGTTGCTTCCACCAAAGGTTGATTGATTGTCGCATAGGTTTGGTGGATGCAAAAAAAATCTATGAAATATGGTGCAAAATTATTTTTAGATGTAGTTTTTTACATGATTCCATCCTAAGAATAAAAGCTAACTACACATGTTTGTCTTGAAATTTAAGGACACGAAGGACCGAAGAAACCAATGTGCAACTCACCATCTTACATTTTGAACAAATCGAAGACATCTTTTATGGGACTGAGGGGGTACTATTTTTTCATAATGAAAACAAGATAGGGGAAGAGCAAAAAGTAGATGTTAAGCTAAGGAGTAACTAGTAAGCATAAAATCGCCATATACTTTTCGGTATCCTATAAAAAAAACCTATAAGTATGTGCAATACTTTTGAGTTTTGAATGGTTGAAAAGTATTCTATGGAAGATAATGCAAATGCATCATTAGAAACAGTTTATGCATGCCTCAACTTTACAAATAAACAACACAAGTAGATTTGTTTCTAAGGATACCATTCCTCCAAAATTCATATAAAATAATTTGAATAGACCCTAAATGCTCACAATTTCAGCCAAAAATGTCGCATTTCTCATCATTGTGTATGGGTGAAGAAAATAAAATACTTAACATTTCACCAAGAGATGTCAATTCATTTCATACAAAATAGTGTACGCCGGTACTTTTGGAGCAAAAGGAACTACTCAAGTAATTTTAACTCTGTTTTGCAAAAGTCTAACTTTGGTCCCTCAACCTTGTTTTGGTTTAAACCTTCCCTCAAACTCTTAATTACCTCTAATTTTGGTCCCCATTAACGGTTTACCGATGGTTGACCGGTTCTGACTCTATTTTATTTTACCACCGTGGACATATTTGGATAGTTTTAGTCTACGTAGGACCATCTCACCTCAAGATCAGTTATGCAACTAGCATTACGATGCCGGTGAGATCGTGATCATTATCCATTTGGCGTAGTAACCCGAACTCTTCACCAACACCTAGCGGCGGTGCCTAGCACTACGAGGACAAATAAGAAGGGCGAAAAAGGCAGAATCGGTAGACATGCAAGGGCTTTTGCGTCACGAGGAAAGGCGGAGACGGCTGAAGTGCCAATAACAACTGCACCAAGCGAGAAAGGCGGAGGAAACGCACATGTGTGTTAGGGCAAGGAGATTTCTTCTATTTGTTGACTAAGGACAGATGATCTCATGTAGATTAAAACTGGCCATTTTTGTTCATGGTGGCAAAAAAGAGAGTCAAAACCGGTTACACATCATTAAACCTGGTGTGAGGACTAAAATTGGACCTAATTTATAGTTTGAAGGCAGATATAGACCAAAACAGAGTTAAGGAACTAATTTTAGACTTTTGCAAGATTTGAAGGACAAAGAGTGCACTTCACCCTTTTAACAAAAAAAAAAACCACCATTTAACGGTGGCACAAATGCGAGTTATATCTGGCCGACCGTTCATCCGATCCGACGGCAGAGACTTCATCTTCCCGTTTCAAACCAGCCCAACGGCTCGCTACCACCCCGTTCTGTTCAGCCTTTCGTTACACTGACAAGCAGGCCAGCCCGTTCTGGCCCCAGTCTGTATGTAAGAGCATCCCCACTCGTTTGGGCTCCCCACGCCCAAATCCGGCGAAATTTTCGTCCGGATTGGAGGAAGATTTGGCGTGGGGAGGCCCATTTTCCCAGCCGCGAGCCCAGGATGGATGCAACGCAATACGACGAATTCAGACAAAATAGGCGAATTCGTTCAAACATAAGCGAAATTTAATGATATTTAACATATAGAGGCGAGTTCGTACATAAATAGGCCGAATTCGTACATATATTTGAATTCGGCGATTGGCAAACTAATACTAAAACTCCTACATGCCGAAATGGCGGTAGAAGGTCGTGTAGTCGCCGTCGTCGTCGCTGGAGCCGGCGTCGTCCTGGGGCGGCGGCGCCTCGTACCAGCGGCTCGTGCCCTGGCCAGCGTCGCCGGCGCGTGGAGGCGACGGCCGGTAGATGTCGTCGTCGCCGCTGCTCTCCTCGAGCTTGATCACCTCCCCGGGCGCGGCGTTCCGCGAGGACGACGACGCGGCGGCGCGCGGCGGCGAGTTGTCGCGCGGCGGCCGATCCAACATCCGCCGCTCGCTCCTCCTCTGGCGCTCCCGGGGCCGCGCTCGGACCACTCGGCCCACGGCGGCGTCGATGGGGAGGGTGTTGTCGGCGGGCACCAGGTCCTTCGCCGACACGGCGATCGCCTCCGCCACCGCGGCGTCCTCCGCGCGCTTCGCCTCCTCCTCGGCGAGCTGGTTGGCGGCGGCCGCGGCGGCCCGATTCTTCGCCGTCTTCCTCTTCCGCCGCGTTGCGGCGAGGAGGGCTGGTCGCGGATGACGAGCGCGCCGCTGCTGCGCCCTCTCGGTCGGCGGTGGAGACGCCGGCTCCTTCTTCACGGTGGCCGGAGACGGCCACTCCTTCTGACGGTGGCCGGCGTCGACCCGCCGGACCCAGACGCCGATCTCGATCCCGACGACGAGGAGGACGGCGCCATCCTCCTCGGTATCCGGGAACTACCGTGCCGGCGCGACACGGTAGCCGCCACCGGCGGCGGCATCCCCGTGACAGGGAGTTCCCGTCCTCGATGTGCGCGAGCACATTCTCGAGGGTGCGGTTGGGCGCGCTCCACCATCGGCGGCGGCCGGCGGCGTTGTTCCTTGTCGGAGGAGGAGGAGGGCCGTCGTAGCGGCGAGTTCGCGTTCGTACCTTCGCCGGAAGAACGCGATCCACGCTTCGTGGTTGTCGGGGAAGAAGCGCGGATCCGCGCTGCTCGTCATCGAGAGTGGCGAGCACCTCCTCGATCGCCGTTTCGAGTGCGCCGCCACTCGTTGGCGGCGGCGGGATCGGCACGCCGCTCGCGCCAGCCCTCCAGCCTCCCGGCGCGCGGAAGTCCGGCGGCGCAGGGTAGCCCGCCGCGTGCAGGAGTCGCCCCTCCCATTGGTGGAGAGAGCGGCGGCCGAAGCCGTTGTTGGCCGCACCGTCGTTCGCCATTGCTGCTTCCTTCGAGTTCGGGGATGATTTGGGGGAAGACGAGCGAGGAGGTGAATGCGGGGCAGCCGGGGTAGTTCGGCGATAAATAGCGGTAGGCGCGCATGAAACCGAGGCGACGGCATTAACTCGCCGCGTGGAAGCTACGCGTCCGGCGAATGCTGACCGGCGGCAGGCTTTTACAGCGCGCGGAAGACGATGCGATGAGGACGACGATCAGTGTCTCTCGCCGACAAGTTGGGGCCACCAGACGCGCGGGAACGTTTCGCCTTTCGTTTCGTCCGGAGTCCCCGAGCGCTCCCCGGGGGGCCGGGGGTGGCGTGGGCTCGCCGGATGGATGAAGGGCCAAATCCGGACGAAAACGAGGAACCGGGGGCGCGACTGGACCGATTTACGCCGTCCGGATGGAAAAAACGCTCGCCGGGGGCCTCGACGGGGGCACGAGTGGAGATGCTCTAACTTGCAACAGCCAGTTGTGCCTCCCACCACTCACGGACACGTGGGCCATCGTACGTTGGCCCCACCCGCCAGTCATCGGAGAGCCGCCTTCCGGGAACCTTCCTACGCGCAGCTAAGTCGCTACGGGTCCCCGATAAATACGCAGAAACGCGCGCGCACAGGCGAGGAGAGGTGAGGCTCTGTCGCTGACACTTCACAGGTTACGCGAAAAACGAGGTAAGGCGATTTCACCGAGCTCCGGAAGCTTCCAGGACCTTCTGCTTCGTTCTGGGCTTGTGACAGAGGTCCGTTGCTAGGTCGGCGACTAGGTGTCTGGAGGTGAGGCACGGAAATGGCGTCGCCGCCGCCGGAGATCGCCGTACCGGTGCGGGAGGAGGAGGACATGCAGCTGGAGGAAGGGGACGCGTTCGATATTCCCAGTAAGAACGCGTCGTACGATCGCTTGCGCCGTTGGAGGGTATGCCATCCTCATTTTCTTTCTCACTGCTGCTTCTGGTTCAAATTTTTGTTGGGGATTATCGTTTTTGGGGGTGAGTTTGGATGAAATTGCCGTACACCGGAGGGAAAATTTTGTGTGAGCACTACGATGTACATCTTGGTGTATTTTAATCGATAATCTCTAGTGTGGTCGTCCGTGGGTTGAGTGTCAGCTTCCCTGTACCGTAACTGTTATGTGCACTAGTTGTTGAGATATTTGTTTTCATCCTCGGGACGTCCCTTCTTATGTTTGGGTTGATGGTTTCATACTTTCATTTGAATTACACGCAAAAAAAAGTCACTACATCAAGTGGCTCTGAACTTATCTGATGGATGGATATGCTTGACAACTATACTACTCTTTCTGAATTAGAGTGCCTTAGACCATCTCTAACAGAGCCCGTAAAAAGTGGAACCGAAAAACACGAATTCGGTGCACCGAACTCGTGTTTACGGACCGAAAAATGGCAGGCGCAGAACAGAGCCCGTAACGAAAACTGAATAACAGAATATTCTGTTTTACAGTTTGGGTTTACGGGCTCTGTTCTGCGCCTGCGGCTTCCGAACCCGTAAAAACAAGGTTTATGAAATTGATTTGCATATGATCGATCAAAGCTCAACGTTAAAACACAAACAAATCATGCATAGTTCATAGTGCAGACATCAAATGACACAACCAAATGACACAGTTCATAGTTCACCATCAGATCTAACCGCCGGCATCAAACAGAGGCAGTACCGCCATCAGCACCATCGGCAGTACCTCCTGGAGTCACATCGGCACCACCTCCTGGAGGCACATCGGCAGCAGCAGATGCCTCTTGACGAGCAGCTCTTCGCCTCGCCGTGATCTCCGCCGAGGTCTCCTTCCACCACTCCAGCTGAACCTCATTCATTTCCTTCGTGTTCATCATCAAGATTTCCCTCTCTTCGGCCAATAGTAGCTTCGTTGCTTTGGCCTTCTTCACATTGATCCTCATCTCCTCCAACTTGGATTTGGTCTTTGCTTCCTCTCGGCTGGCTTCAAGCTTTGCAAGGCTCACCTCCTTCTTCGTCTCGATGATGACATGCTTGGTCTCCAAAGTCTTGGTCGCTATCACCTCCTTCGACTTCATCATTTGATCAAACTTGTTCCTCAACAATGCAGCCTCCCCCTCGAGCCTTATCCTTTCCTTCGCTTTCTTGTTCCCCTCCGGCTTGTCGGCGTTCCTGCCTTCCTTCTCGTCCTTGGTGTCGTCGAGCGCAACCATCGCAGCCTTCTTCGGAGCGACCTCTTCATCCCTCAACTTCCACTTGGGGAGGTGTTGGAGCACATCAAAACAACGACGCATGTTGAAGCTCTTGCCCTTACTTCCGGCCATGTCTCTGTACCTAGCATCAGCAATGCGATCCTACATATGCAAAAGGAACCAACAAATCGTCAATATCTCACCGACGCTAAAACTACAATTAGCTTTATGAAATATGCACTCACATATTCGTCGACAGTTGCGCCGCTAGGAGGATTGGACACCACTTGGTCCATTGCTACTGCCCACCGGCTACACGCCGGTTTGATCGCGTCCCAACGACCTTGGAGGGATCGGTAGGTGCGATCGACAGGATGGCGAACGCGCGGCATGAGCTTGTGGAACTTGTCCTCGATGCGCTGCCAGTACCATTTGCCTGTTTGATCCGTGCCGGAGACAGCATCCATCCCCACGGAGGCCCAAGCTCGGCACAAGGTGGCGTCTTCAATCTCCATGTAGTTGTTGGCCCGCCTCTTCTTCCGATTTCCATCGGCCGTGACCTCCACCACACCGTCGTCCTCTTCCTCGTCCCCCTCGTCCCCTTCTTCCCCTTCTTCCCCTTCTTCCCCTTCTTCCCCGCAGTAGTTGTCGTTGCCGAATGGCGGGAGTGGGTTAATGTTCACCTCTCCCAACATCTCCATGTACGAGCTGGAATCGTTCCTAATTTGACGAGGCCTCAGTACGTACTTGCAATGGAAAAAACGGAGGAAGAGTTCATGTGTACCTTGCTGCGCCATCGTCGAGCACGTCGTGGGCGGTGGTCACGGTGGCTTCTGGAGGCGGCGGCGGCGTAGGCGGAGATGGGCAGGGAGGCGTGGGGCCACGGCCAGTCGCCGCCTTCACTTTGGTCCTTTTCGGACCCGAACTCTTCGGTCTCGCACGGACGGCCTTCGGCTTCACCGCCGACCCACCACCGGGGACCGCCGCGGCACCGGCTTGCGGGAGCAGATGCGTTCCCGCGCGCCGCCTCTTCGCCGCAGTCGTCGACGAGACCGGGGGGGGGGGGGGGGGTCACAGGGGTGGGAGCGGTGGCCGGGATTGTTGGTGGAGCGGCGGAAGCTCCGGCGACCACGGGAGAGGGTGTCGGCGTCGGCGCGGTAGATACGGCGGCCGGCGGGGTAGCAACGGCGGGCGGCGGGGTCGATTCGAGACTCATCGGGGACAAATCGGAGGGTGGCGGCGCAGAGGAAGCGAGGGCGCACAGATCGGCGGGGGCAGCGGCGGTTGGGACGAGCTGAATGTTCCTTCGCGCGCAAATTAGGGATTGTGTTCGGGCTGCGTTCGGTTCGCTCCGTCGGCCCCTACAAATACAGGCCGATGGAGCGAACCGAACGCAGCCCGAAAAAATATGTTCGGTTTTGGGCCGTATACGGGCTCTGATCGGCGCCGTTTTTCGCCCCGAACCCGTAAAACGGCGGTTATTTTTCGGTTCCGGGCCTTTTACGGGCTGTGTTAGAGATGCTCTTACTTGTGCATTTGCTGCAGTTCAGTTTCGAAATCTTATGGTATCTGCCTCTGGGCTATAGTGTTAACTTTCAAGTTGCAACAATGTGAAGCTTATCGGTTGGGACCTGTTCAAAGTAGAAGGATGATATCCCCCAATCTAGATACTCCTACATGTATACTAGTTATTAGAATCAGGAACAGTCTGCTCGCCTACTTTTTTTTCTTTCCTTTCAATAGTAATGTAATAATTTTTAAATTGTACCACGGGGTTTTCAAGAAATACATGAAGTTTGATGTATACATTTAGTAGGAACGGGGCATTATTGTTAAAATTAAGCATGCCTTTCCTCCCTTCATTTCAGCAAGCTGCCCTTGTGCTCAATGCCTCGCGTCACTTTAGATATACTGTGGATCTGGAGAGGGAGGAAGAGAAAGAAAACATGAGAAGAATGATACGAGCTCATGCACAAGTTATACGGGTACTGTGTCATTTGCCGGTTGACAAATGACGCTTCACATTCAAGTATAATATTTGCTCATTCTATATTTTTATTCTTCAGGCAGTTTTCCTTTTCAAGAAGGCTGGTCAAAAGGAGCTAGAAGGTACAATCTCCAATTTCCCACTCATATATTTAAATGGAAAACTCGTGCATCGAAAATAAATGCTTTTCGTGTTTTCGCATTTAAAAAAATGGAAAATCCTGCTCGTTACTAACTTGGTTGGAAGATTGCATACATATTTTAACAAACAGTTGATGCGTCAAAGACCATAATTACATGTATAAAACTGTCAGAGTATTGGACACAAACCACACAATTCTTTCTTCTGTTTAATAGCAATTGTTATGTGATGATAATGTTCACGTTTGGTTTCAAGCGTACAATGGAAAATCCATCCTGGCGACCTTTGCCTTGCTTCTTCTTCCACCTATAGAGCATCTGTTTTTTAGCAGCGTGTGTAATTGGGAAAGACATATGACCTTATAATGTTACATCACAACCCATGTATTCCTGTTAGAACACATCTTTAAACGTTGACCAACGGGGGAATGATCCCTCCCTTGGCTATACGTTGTTAGGTAGGATGAGACTCTCCCAGCGGATGGATGCTAGGATGATAACCCGGTTTAAAGTTCGCCCCTCCCTGCGAAATTACCGCGAGATGAGGATTCGAACCCGGGTGGGCTGGCTGCGGTGGGCTGGCTGCGCACTCGCTTTCCTTGCCACTGAGCTGGAACTCAGTTCTCGTCAGAACACATCTTTAGTTTTACATTACAAAAATATGACATTGATTTAGTTCTGTTGATCAAACAGAATCCTATAATGGTACAGAGGTTGGGTCACTCTCTCAGAGATTTCCAATTGATCTGGAAAAGCTTGTAATTTTGAACAGAGATCATGATGCAATTATGCTTGAGGAGGTGGGAGGGGTAGGTTCATATAAATTTTCTCTTTGAATTGGGACTTATTTTTTTATTTATTTTGGCGATTTATTCTTACGTCTCTAATAGAGTGCCTTCACAGGTTAGTGGGCTTTCAGGTTTATTAAAGAGTAATTTAGAAAGAGGAATTAACTCAAACGAGGAGGATCTGTTGAAGAGAAGAGACCTTTTTGGAGCAAACACCTATCCACGCAAGAAAAGAAAAGGCATATGGGTACACAGTTTTCCTTATGTCTCCTAACTCAGTTTTCCAGTGTGCCTTGTCTTATTTTTTGTCGTTCTTGTTCTATTGAAGGCTGTAGGGGTAAATGAAAAGTATTTCATGATGTAAAAACTATCTTTCCTGGGACAAGTATACATTATTAAAACTGAATATATATGTAGTGATTGCAAAAACAAATATACTTTGTAGAACTTATAGCATGCATGTGCACCATGTGAATTTTAGAATTCCATATGTCTCCAAATGTAATATGTACCAAATTATTATTTGCAGCGCTTTGTATTTGAAGCTTGTCGGGATTTGACTCTTGTGATTCTAATGGTAGCTGCTGCTATATCATTATCGCTGGGCATGGCAACAGAGGTACTTTATGACATTCTGATTTATCTCGTCTCCTTTGTTTATGTATTCATTTTTTTTTGTATTTTCACTGTAAGAATGGCTCAATCTAATAGTACATATTGCTATTTTGGCTTTATTTTATTATCTACTTAGGGTGTAAAAGATGGATGGTATGATGGTGGAAGCATATTCTTTGCTGTTTTTCTTGTGATATTTGTAACAGGTAACAGTCTTACATTTGTTAATCTGCTCTCCTTCTATTGCTATTCACTTTTATGCACTAATCAGCTCATCCAAAACTCAAAAATTAAGGGGAGTGACATTATACTCATATTTTAACACTATCCCTTGCATCTAGGATTATTCAGGCCTATGCTGTATAGATTATGTGTCATAGTCCTGTCAGGGTGCAGACGTTGACAGATCACATGGTGCAACTGTGCAAATGGTTTCAGGGATGTGAGTGCATCCCATTATTTTCACACAGCCACCTTATTTTTTAAGGATGAAGTAAAATGAGCTGCTGCGTGTCAAACTCGTAACTTCTTGCTTTGACTACATAATGAGTGTAACGCACTCACGAGTTCATAGAAAACCTTAAGTTATTAGGAAAACACATGTTTTCTCGAATATCAGCAGTTGTACTTATGCATGATCATATATTTGGGGTTCCAGTGATTTGCATAGGTGTTACTGTACTGGAAATGACCATAATATTTATTTCTTCACAACACTTTTAGCAACCAGTGATTATAGACAATCTCTTCAGTTTCAACATCTGAATGCGGAGAAACAGAACATACAAGTTGAGGTGAGTATCCTGAGTATTTTTGCTAGGGACTGGCACTCATTGGCAGTGTATGATCTATTGTGACCTATCATTAGGTTATCAGAGGTGGTAAAAGAATAGGTGCTTCAATATTTGACCTTGTTGTTGGCGATGTTGTTCCCCTCAAAATCGGTGATCAAGTAATTCAATGCATCACATATTCCACTTTTGTCTACATTCGGGCTATTTTTCTCATACTGATGCTATTACATGCATTAATTGATCTTCAGGTTCCTGCAGATGGTGTCCTGATATCTGGTCATTCTCTTGCAATAGATGAATCAAGTATGACAGGAGAGTCCAAAATTGTAAGTGTTGATAAAAAAAAGGGAAAATAGTTGTTGTTTTCTGAAATCTTCCTTCTTAAATATTCAAAGTTATGTCATTTTACTGTCAGGTTCATAAGGACCAAAAGGCACCTATGTTGATGTCTGGTTGCAAGGTTGCAGATGGTTACGGTTCTATGTTGGTGAGTATCACTTGGTTGGGTATTCCAAATTATGAAGAGCTCAGCTTGCTGCTTTTATATTGCATAATTGAGTATCTACTAGTATATTTTCTATTATTTGGTAGCATCTCATTCACTCCAGCACTTTATACTGACTACTAACGAATTATTTATGATAAATGCATAGGTAACAGGTGTGGGTACCAATACTGAATGGGGTATGTTGATGGCAAACCTTTCAGAAGATATTGGTGAAGAAACCCCATTACAGGTTTATTTCTTATTTCGTTTTTACAAGAGAATTCATTTTTCTCATGTTATGGATCGCATAGAGAATAGTGTGAATTTATATTGACTTTTTTTTACGGCTGTGCTACCACTTGTGCCAACCGTGGAGTAGGTGCGCTTGAATGGTGTTGCTACTTTAATTGGTGTCGTGGGTTTGTCGGTTGCTGGTGCTGTCCTTGTCGTGCTTTGGTTGAGGTGGATCTCCATTACAGTCATTCATTTCTATGGTGCACTTTAAGTATTTTGCTACATTATGTAAATATGCTTCTTATGAACACCTTCCATCTAAACTGTAGATATTTTACTGGGCATAGCAATAATCCAGATGGAACTACCGAATTTGTGGCTGGGACTACTGGTGCAAAACAGGGATTTATGGGGGCAATTAGAATTTTTACAATTGCCGTATGTAATCCTACTTCTCTTGCTTTCACTTTAATGAAGACTATTAGGGAGTATTTCTTTCTGAGTCAGCTGATTCTACCTCATTTTCCACTAGGTAACTATTGTGGTTGTTGCTGTGCCTGAAGGACTCCCTTTAGCAGTAACTTTGACGTATGAATCTTTTACCTTCTATACAAATTCCTTAAAATTGGCAGGTGTATTAAACTGGTGCTTGTTTGATTTCAGCCTTGCATATTCAATGCGAAAGATGATGCGAGACAAGGCTCTGGTAATACATAGGAAGAGACTTTTAAAGCAAACCTTGACATAGGTATATAATCTATGTGTTTTGATTTGGCATTCAGGTGAGGCGACTTTCATCTTGTGAAACAATGGGATCCGCAACCACGATTTGCAGTGACAAGACTGGAACACTTACCTTGAATAAGGTTTGTGAAGCCAATTTGCACTCACCACAAAAATACTATGCATACACGACTGCTGCTTGGATATACCATGCTGAAGCTTGACACTGTTCCTTCATGGTTTGCTTTTCAATCAAACCTGACAAGTTACCAGTTTGAATGAGCATGTGTTCTAATAGTTGTGTTTAACTGTGATCGCATAGAATCAGTGATGCCTTAAATTGTCATTGTGCTTCTGTATCTTATATTCTCCTTTTCCAATTGATCGTTTAGATGACAGTTGTGGAAGTATATTTGAGTGAGACGAAGTTGAATCCTTGTGATAATACTGGGTTGATGTCTAGCAGTGTAGCATCTCTACTTATTGAAGGAATTGTACAAAACACAGCAGGAGCTGTGTTTTCGCCAGAGGTACAGTATGGTACATTTCTCTTTGCTTGTACTTTTTTGCATACAGTTGTAAGTACTTCCAATGAAATTCACCTGTCATACCAAACAATGTCATCCATGTTAATATGTTTTCCTGTCTATAGGATGGAGGAACTGCTGAAGTTACAGGCTCACCAACTGAAAAAGCAATTCTTTCTTGGGGTCTTAAGGTACTGCCCATACGCTCTTTGGTTCATCATTACTTCTTTCAAGTTTATTCCATTAAATTGACATTTGAACTGCATAGATTGGGATGGATTTCAATGACGTGAGATCAAGATCTTCAGTTCTTCGTGTTCTGCCATTTAACTCGGTGAAGAAATGCGGTGGTGTTGCAGTGCAAGTGGTATGCACAGTTTATGCACTGAAATTCTGAAGGAATCATCTATGTTAAATAAGAAATGGACCTTTTTAGTCTGAATTACTGACTCTCCTACAATTTGGTGCTAAGTATTTAGCTTACTACATTTCTGACCTTTTGGTTTTACATCTTGCAATTTCGTTGTGAGCTTTGCTATCTCTCAGAGCTACATGATGGTTCTTGTGCTGAGAAAATTCTAAGCTTGCTTTATAAGTTGTATGTGTTTTGCCTGTCCTGTCAAAGTTTCAAGACAACGTCTTTTTATTGCTTTGAATTTTCCCTTTTGCCTTCTTTAGTATTGGTAGAATCTGTGATCCTACCAGGCCGGTTACGTAGATTGTAGGGGTGGAAGTGTGCTGGACGAGGGAGAGGAAGGCGGCGCCGGCGGCTGGCCGCCGTCGTGAGGTTGGAGGAAGGCGGCGCAAGGGAAGAAGCGGCGGCTAGGGCAGGGAAGACCGACTCCTCAAGGAGTCGGCAATAACGATCTATGAGATCTGTTTATTGCTTGCCTTTCACGTAGCTATTACAGGGATATAAATAGGCTAATAACCTAAAGATAAATGGGCTAAGCCCCTAATTTAGGCCCACTAATGGGCTTCTTCCTGCTATAAGATAAACTGGTCATAACACGGTTACGTAGATTGTAGGGATGGAAGTGTGCTGGACGAGGGAGAGGAAGGCGGCGCCGGCGGCTGGCCGCCGTCGCGAGGTTGGAGGAAGGCGGCGCAAGGGAAGAAGCGGCAGCTAGGGCAGGGAAGACCGACTCCTCAAGGAGTCGGCAATAACGATCTATGAGATCTGTTTATTGCTTGCCTTTCACGTAGCTATTACAGGGATATAAATAGGCTAATAACCTAAAGATAAATGGGCTAAGCCCCTAATTTAGGCCCACTAATGGGCTTCTTCCTGCTATAAGATAAACTGGGCATAACATTCCTCCCCGCCTTCTCAAACAGCTCGTCCTCGAGCTGGATAGCTGGAAACTGCTGGCGGAACTCATCCCGGAACGGCGTCGGCCTTGGAGACGGTCGCGTCAGCCAGCCCAGCTGTGACGACATCAGCCGCAACGTCGTCTACGGTCTCCAAGTAGAACAGGCGTGGACAAACGTGGCCCGGTACATAGAGCTCGTCGCAGTTGAAGCACAACCCTTTACGACGGCGCTCAAGTTGTTCGGCCGTGGTCAGCCGACGGAAAGGCCGCGTCGCGGCTGGATCGGAGTGCCCCGCATGAGTCACGGCCGTGAGCGCCTGGCCTGGTGGTGTCGGTGGAGGGCGGGCGGCTGGCCGAACGTCGCTGGCCGGGAAGGCCTGCTGCATGGCCCGCGCGCGCTGCTCGAAGGCGCGAGCGTAGTACATGGCCGACTGCAGGTCCTGGGGATCCCGCATCTCCACGTCGACGCGAATGTGGTCCAACAGTCCGCCAATGAAGAGCTCGGCGCGCTGCTGCCCCGTCACACCGGGCGCATGGCATGCGAGGGCCTGGAAGCGGTCGGCGAAGTCCTGCACCATGGTGGTGAACGCCAAACGCCCAAGTTCCGCCAAGCGGCTGCCGCGGACTGGAGGGCCGAAGCGGAGAAGGCAGAGCTCACGGAACCGGTCCCATGGAGGCATGCCACCCTCGTCCTGCTCCAGGGAGTAGTACCACGTCTGGGCGGCGCCGCGGAGGTGGTACGAGGCAAGCCACGTCCGGTCCGAAGCCAGGGTACGCTATCCCCGGAAGAACTGCTCGCACTGGTTGAGCCAGTTGAGGGGGTCCTCGACGCCATCGTACGTGGTGAATTCCAGCTTGGCGTAGCTTGGGGGAGCGAGGCCGGTGGCGCCCTGGGCGGGGTACTCCGCGCGACCAGCGGAAGGGTCGGCGAAGCGGGCGGGCGGTGGGTCCGGGAAGGACGGGCGCGGAGGGTCCCCGGCGGTGGTGTAGACGGGGGACGGCGCCGGTGCGGCCGAGTAGACGGGCGGGGGCTCCGTCGCGGTCACCCACGCCGGGAGTCGGGAGGGCGACGGCGGAATCGGACCCGCCGGATGGGCACACCCCGGGGCATCGAGGCGGGGCCCGTGGCCGGGGACCGGCTGCCAGACGCCCACGGCGGCGGCGGCGGTGAGGCCGGGGGCGGAGCAGGCGCGCCCGGCCGGGTAGGGCTGTCGGCGCGGCCGGGTAGGCGGCGAGGGTTGGCGACAGGGCAGCGTGGTCATCCCCTCGCGTACCGATGAGGTACGGTGCGGATGCCCCGGACGGCGGTGGCGAGGTCGCGGATGGTCGTCGAAAGCTCTTGCTGCGAGAGGAGGGGGCGGCGCCGGCGACATCTGCCAGGGGCGCCGCGGCGCCCGTGGAGGGCGGCGGCAGGTGCGCGGCGGCGGAGGAGGCCGGCGGCTTCTCGGATGCGGCGGCGGTGGCGGCGTGGGCTGGCTCGAAGACATGATCGTAGAGGTAACAAGTATATACCGTAAATGAGTGCCTTGCTTGAACTAATCATACTCCCTCCGCCCCAAATTTCAAGTCATACAATTTTTTTCTCAAGTCAAACTTTTACTTAAGTTTGACTAAGTTTATAGTGTATTTGTAAATGCATCATGAAATGTGTTTTTGTACTGTATTTGTTTGTTATGATGTTGATATTTTTTCAGCGAAGTTGGTCAAACTAAAACAAGTTTGACTTAAAAAACTAATTTGGATTATATTTTAGATAGGAAGTTTGACTTAAAAAACTAATTTGGCTTTTAGATAGGAGGGAGTAGTATTTACGTTGTTATTATCTTTCCTAGTCCTTTTTTTGGTAGGAGTTTCTTAGTTTATGTTATCTCAGTGCTATTCTATTGTTGTAAGTGCAGTCAGATGATAATGTCCACATCCACTGGAAAGGTGCTGCTGAGCTGGTGTTAGCATCTTGCAAAAGCTGGCTTTCTATTGATGGTTCAGCTCATCCAATGAGTTCTGACAAGGTAAATACCAACCCAAATTGATTGATACTTCGCTTCTGAAGCCTTTACTAAATTGTTAGTACTTTGACAGTATAACGAATTGAAGAGATCCATTGACGATATGGCAATGAGTTCACTGCGCTGTATTGCTTTTGCATATTGTCCCTGGGAGCTCAGAATGGTTCCTAAGGAAGATCTCGATAAGTGGCAGTTGCCTGAGGATAATCTGACTCTTCTTGGAATGGTTGGGATAAAGGTGTGTATTGTTGTTGGTGTTTATTTTATACTTCTGCTATCATTTGAGTAATTTCGCGTAGCCTGTGTCTGTCTTCATTTCATGGATAATTTAGCAGTCCATGCCATGGTATTATATGAATGAAAAAGAAAACAATAACAGAATTGTCCATTTGCATCTTGCTAGCTGGATGCTTTCTGTTTAGAACTCTTTATGTGTGAATCTGTTTAGGCACAATATTGTTAGAATAGTTCTACCAACCAACTATTCCAAAAGACCGATCTGATGGAAAGTGGTGGTATAATATACTTAACACCCCCCCCCCCCCCCCCTTCACATCCAACGTGGATAACACCTCCCCTCACGCCCAACAGGGGCGTGGATAAATTGGGGATTAATGGTGCGGGGATTGAGACTTGAACCCGAGACCTGGGCGCTCTGATACCATGTTAGAATAGTTCTACCAACAAACTATTCGAAAAAACAGATCTGATGGAAAGTGGTGGTATAATATACTTAACAAATATATGTTCCATTTTTTCCGTATAATTTTTTATCTCTTCATGGCTGCATGCAACATTTTACCTTTCTATGATTTTTTTTCTCTAGGATCCTTGTCGCCAAGGAGTGAGGGACGCTGTACAATTATGCAGTGCTGCTGGTGTGAAGGTTATTATCCTCAATGGTTTATTTTTCTATGCACTTATTTTATTTCCATCTATTTCTATTTCATATTTTCTTTTCATGGATTATTGAACTATTGAGTTTATAATAGGAGGTTAGGACATGGTGGTTTGCCAATATACTGTTTTAAAACGTTTATGGTGCTTCAGTTCCTTTTGTGCATGTTGTCAAGAATATTTCATATGAGGGAAGGTCCAAACGCTTATCCATGTGTATTTGAATAAACGGGGCATCTTAGGTACTAATAGAAGCGTTTATACTTACAAAGTTCCAATTTCTCCTTCATGTGGCCATGTTGCAAATATATAAAAATATCTTTAGTACACTTGATCTGCTTATATGCCAAGGCCACTAGTTTTTCATGCCTGATGTGTGTTAATTGATCGAATAATGTGAAGGAGTTGTAGCTATTATTGCTGAGTAAATCCAGCTTTATCATCCTTGTTTGTTCAATTAATCGAAAAATAGATGGTAAAATGCGGATATCCTTGGCTTCATATGCAAGGGATAACTGTTGTCACAGGCTGACAGCTATGTAGATCACATGGGCAGAACATGTAATTTCAAGGTGTTGTGTGTGGGTGTCAGCGTGCATGTACATCGTGTGTTTGAAAAGAATTCTTCTTGCATTTGATTAAAGCATTAAAGGTATCTTTGTTATAGGTACGGATGGTGACAGGAGATAATGTTGAAACAGCTAAGGCCATTGCTCTCGAATGTGGAATACTGAATGCAAATGATGTTGAATCAGAGACAATAGTAATAGAGGGGAAGGTATTCCGTGAAATGTCTGAAAGTGCACGAGAAGAAGTTGCTGACAAGATTACAGTAAGCCCACCTCTCCATCCCTCCCTCTATCTCGTGTTTGGAGCTTCCAAAACTATGAAATTTGGGAACATCAATACTAGACTAACACAATAATATCCTTAACAAAAAAAAATTATACCTTGAGTAGCACATGTATTGATATCATAGAGTAAAAATATCTTCTGAAAGGAATTCAAGGATAATATAAAATGGCGTTCAATTTGCCCACATCGGTTCTTGTGTTCTTTAGCAAAGAAAGGTCAAGTTAGATTCGAATAAAATTAATTAACTCCAGTGATGTTTTGTGCTAACAAGTAGCAATGCTTATTGTTGCTTTGTACAACCAGTCTGCAGATAATTAATGGGTATAGGGTCTTTACTTTACTTGTATAACTATAAGCATATCACTACCATAAATAAAAGCATTTTCATATGATACAAGGTACTTTATTGATAGAAATCTCTTCGAAGTTTCTGACTTCATTTTGTGGTATCAGTTAATATATCAACTTTTATTTTAGGTAATGGGACGATCTTCTCCAAACGACAAACTTTTGCTTGTACAAGCTTTGAAACGAAAAGGACATGTTGTAGCTGTAACCGGTGATGGCACCAATGACGCCCCAGCATTACATGAGGTGTGTCTGCAACTATGTCATTATTTATTGAAGTGTTAACCTAGAATCATCCTCTTGTATTCATATGTTCCTTTTATCATATAGGCTGATATCGGTCTTTCAATGGGTATCTCGGGGACAGAAGTTGCTAAAGAAAGCTCAGACATTATAATTTTGGATGATGACTTCACATCTGTTGTCAAGGTTGTCTTCTCCAACATCAAAGCATAATGCTGATTTTTATAACATCGGCATGTTAGCCTGTCATTGTGCTTTCAGTTATTGCACGCTCATACCAGCATGGTTTGTCCTTGTGCAAATATGTATTTCCAGCGATATATCTTGACAGACGTGCATATGCAATAACCTGTATGAATTGCGTGCATCACACACCATAGTTCTGAACTTCTGATCTAGTGACAACTAATCTTGACCTTCTATCTAGAGCACAAATCTTAACTTTCGTTCATTGTGTTAGGTTGTTCGTTGGGGACGGTCTGTCTATGCAAATATTCAGAAATTTATCCAGTTCCAGCTGACTGTTAATGTCGCTGCTCTAGTGATAAATGTGGTTGCTGCTGTGTCCTCTGGTGATGTTCCTCTGAACGCAGTTCAGGTTGAACTCTTTTCTTTATTGTGTTATGTTATTCTTATAGCTGCATATCCTGTGTTAAGTTCTCATTTATCAGTCCCTGTTTATGTGCATTCTCATTTATTTGAGTTGTTTAGATGACATAAGCATAAAAAAATATTTAAGGAAAAAACATAAAATTCGAAATATTTTTGTCATAAACTGCTAAAAAAATATGAATAGCTATGGCAAACTACTAAGATACTTTGAAGGAAGTAGTGCCTTGTTTATTTGTTCTCAACCACATCATTTTTCTTGTCGACAGCTTCTCTGGGTGAACCTTATCATGGACACACTGGGAGCTCTTGCATTAGCAACTGAACCACCGACGGACAGCCTAATGAAGAGACATCCTGTTGGACGAAGGTACAATACACCCTCATACACAATTATTGACAGATATTCTTTATATGTTAATGTTGTTATGTACTTCAGTTTTGTCTAAATAACGTTAATGCTATACTTTCTTATTCATTTCTTCAGAGAACCTCTTATTACAAATATTATGTGGAGAAACCTGTTTATCCAGGTCTGTAGTTGTCTAACTCACCTGTATGTATACATTCAATCAATTAAGACCCTGTTAAATCAGCTTTTCATATCTATATGGATTTTTTGCAGGCTGTTTACCAGATAGTAGTTCTTCTCGTCTTCAATTTTGATGGCCAAAGGATTTTCCATTTACATAATGAAAGTCAAGAGCACGCTGACAAAATTAAAAACACCTTTGTCTTCAATGCATTTGTCTTTTGCCAAGTAAGATCACTGGAGGATTTTTCTTCTAATAATTCATTTTATAATTTTAGTGAAACTACAGTTTGTTGTCACTTCCTGAGATATGCTGCATTCCTTGAATAGCCTCAACACCTCCTTGCTACATATCAATTTCGTTACTGAATATATCACATGTGAATGTACATATTCCTGATACATGTAAGAAATCATAGAATTCTTTTCTGATGCCTGATGTGGCATTCATGTCAGATCTTCAATGAGTTCAATGCTCGCGAGCCTGAGGAGAAGAATGTCTTCAGAGGAGTTACGAGGAACCACCTTTTCATGGCTATAGTGGGTATAACTACGGTACTTCAGGTAACTGTCAAGATGCATACATGTTTTGACGAGGCACAAGTGGGATCATCATCTCATCTGGCAGATCTTGAAAAGTGAGTTCATGAACATCATTTCATCACGCAGACCTTGATAGTTGAGTTTCTCGGGAAGTTCTTCGGCACTGTTAGACTTGGTTGGAAGCTGTGGCTGCTATCAGTTGCTATTGGTGCAGTAAGGTATGCACAGAGAACTCCAGTGTGCTGTACAGACAAGACACTAATTTTCGCTCTAAACGCACATCGTAGTCAACTTCATATAGCCCAATATCTGTTGCCGTCAATTGCGTCTGCGCCAATGCTAAAGGATTTTTCTCAATTTTTTTATCCAACATGCTGCGAGCCATGAATTACTCATAATTTATTCCTTATCTGTTGCCAATCCAGCTGGCCTCTGGCATATCTTGGGAAATCCATTCCGGTGCCGGCCAGACCTTTCCAGGATTACTTCAAGCATTGTTTTTCCGGGAGAAGGAAACGACAAGGTAATTTGCATGTGATCCCTCTGTTAGGTTTATTATCGCTCGGCGAGCTTCTAGTAACCCCTACATTCGATTGTGTACTGCAGATGAAGAGCAGGGCGGGAAGAGCTGAGATTTAGCTGGTGTCTTGTAATCAGAAACACATCTTCCGCTCTTCCCTGGGGAGCAACTTCTGGAGAAGCTGCAAAGTGTGACAAAGTTCAAGGCTTCATCTCAGCTGGAGTTTGCAGAGGGGGGCAAAGGGGATCCCTATCAATGGGATTCAGATGCGCCCACAGGGAATAAGAGGAAGCTCGCCCATAGTGCAGCGTATTACAGAATATTAGGTTACTCAAATAAGACTTTGCATCGTGATCTGCAAGTTAGTTTCTAGGCTAAACTCCCATCCATATGGCTGAAGACTTCGAACAAGTTTTGTACTTCCAGAGAACAATGATCAATGTTTTTGCAAGTTTTGACGTTTTCACTAATTGCTAGTGCTGTAGATATAATGTTGAACTCCTTTTGGACATTATAAAAAGAGCTCGAAGTGCCAACATAGATATTGCCATGAAGCTCTGCTGCAGGGTTCAAGTCCGTCAGGGCAGCACGCTGGCTCCTGGAGTTGTTATGTTGAGCAAGAGAACGGGATGGAGACGACAGCAGTAAGTCGCCTGCACTTGCCATTGGGTTAGTTTTCTTGATTACTTGTCTTTAGGATGATCCTTGAGCTGTTAGCTTGATAAAGTGGAGGAATTGGAAAAGATTCCAGTAGTCAGAATGTACATATTCCATGGATGGACATTTCAGAGCCATTTCCGCCATAACTGGTGAGCTGATATAAGATGATTTAGCATATAACCTGGTACATGAAGCACACTCTTTTCGCATGCCCACTCTCAGTGTTCATTCTGTACCACACTATGATCCTGTGTTTGTTGCTGTTTTCACAAACAACACTCATCATGCCATGTGCCTCCCACAACAAAGCCTAACTAGTAATACAACAACAGCACTTACAAATGCATGTATGTACCCAAAACATGGCCGAGCATCTCACTTCAGTTCATCTTATTAAATGACAGTAAACACTAGGCGGTACTAGCAGTAGCACGAGTAGGCAAAGTGGCTCTTCTTGGTGATGTATGTGGAGATGAAGTCTGAAGCCTGCGCTGATGCACCGAGTCCCGTAGCAGGAACAAGGATCTCGGTCAGGCCTGATCCAATCCTCTTACCGGCAACATGTCCGTAGAACATACCAGCAATGGCAGGGACAAAGACATCGCTCTGCGAGCAAATCTCAAGGTCCAGGGCTCTTGCTAGATCTGAATCGCCTGAATTCAGGAACTCACCTTTCTTCTCAGCCGGCATTATGTCATCCTGCGCAAAGACAAATTTTAGGTCAAAAATCCCTGCCATAAGGCTTTTTTTTCAAAAAAAAAAGGTCCTGCATAACAAGTTACAATATAGCATATTGAGCGGATCTGTTGTTTTGTGCTAGCTTTTATGTCAGCTAATATATCATCGCAGCTGGAGAATTAGTTAGGAGAAAACAGAATATGATGCACACTAATTAAATGGTAGATTGGTTACTTGCCTTGGTATAAGTGTTTGGAAAAGCTTCCTTGAGAGTATTCAGGCCTTTGTGCCACCATGTCTCTGTCAGGTAGATGGTTGTATTAGCAGAGAAGCCAACCTTCTTCAGGAAATTCAAAACCTCATGAGGATTATAACAGCCTTTCCTTCTCGCACCCCCGCTTGTTTTACAGACCTTCTTCTCTAGCAAGTCAGTTCGCAGATCGACTGCTAACACCTTCTCATCTGATTTCTTGCTTAGTTCTTTAAGCCTGCCCAACATTTGTTCAGCCACTTCCGAATATTCCGGCTTCAGTTTGAGGCCACTGAACATGGCATGGCAAGCCGTTGAATCCAAGTCCTTATTATTCGTCCCTTTTGGTTTCAAGCTTACTGAAGAGAAAATAATTGCAAGTCGTAGGTAGCTATTTGTTTGGAAGATGGGCTGAATGGTTTCCAGGATGAAGTGTTCTGTCACCCGGTTTGGTACTCTAATAACTGCTGGCTTCTTAGAACTCCATTCATTAGGAAGTTTGTCTACTACTTTGACAACACCATCCAAGCTCCTCTTGAATTTCTCTCCATCATACATGTCTTGGAAGTTCCTGTTCATGAAATTTATATCATTAGGTCAGAATTGTGATGGCAACAATCTTCAGCATTTTTCTTCAAAGTTGCAATCATCAGCATATTTCTCCAAAATAACAACCATCATAATTTCTGAAATAAAAGAAGTACAATGGTTTTGTAGAATCCGGAGTATTCATTATTATAGATTTTAGAGAACATAATATTCATAATTTTGAGTTGCAGAAAGAACGTAGCCTTGTTGGGCCGGATAGTAGAGATATAGTAAGAAACTTCTCATTGTTTATCCATGTTAAAAACACGATTCATTATTTAAATCAAATTTGCAAGTTATTCGCAAGTACTTCAGTGTTATCTGAAGAGGTTGTTCATATTTATTTGTGGAAAACAAGGATTCCAGATGCTCATGTATTGGACAAGAAAAATCACTAGATGCTGATGTGGTGAAACACATGCTTTCAGCCTTTCACCACCAGTAAGTGTATGCAGAACTGAGTAAAATAGCATCATTTCTCCAGAAACATACCGACTCTTTCCTAATTCATCTCCTCTGATTTCTGGGAGTACAAGCGTTGCACCCAGATACCTTGCAATTACTACAGCATCAGCAATCTGCAGACAAAGGGGCAGTACAAAAACATAAGATGATTCTCTGCTCACTCAGTCATACATTTTACAAGGGCAAGTTCCAAGTTGCAGGCATACCTGTGATATGTGATATTCAGGACCCATAGTCAACGACAATGTCACAAAACCATTAGACTGCTCACCCTCTGCATAAAACACGAGTATCAGTAACCAGATTAACCGGTAATAGTTATGGATGTGAAGAAAAATTTCTTGAATTATTATGCAATGTATTGTTACTTGGGCTTGGTTTGGTCCAGCAGGGTTTGACCTCCTCAACAGCCTCATTTAGGGGCTCCACTCCGGCCCTGTTGGCATTGGTTATTTCAGTATTGTCTGCGATCTTCATCGCATTGAATTCCACGCCTGTTGCCTCTATGCTCAGCTGTATGTTCAAATTGAGAGCAGTTATAGCATGGCCGCAACATTTAAAAATGTCAGCATTTTTCTATCAGTTAGAAGTAGCAGATGATATTGTGTCGGCAGTGCATTTGAAGTTTGAACAAGTGAAAGACAGGGAGAGCAAGCTAGGGGAGTAATAGTGATTTATCACATGGACAACTCTCAGTTTTCAGCTCATACTCTAAACGAGATTAGCCATAGTAATTTTCTTTATAAAGAAGTTAAAAAGTATTGCTTCCCCACCGACAGCCCTTTCTCTAGGGTGAAAGCTCATAATAATTTATTCGTGACACCGGATACCAAGCTTCTGGTTTCCTTTTGACCCCAAAGCGTGGTGCAACGTGCTGATTTAACTAGGAGATTTGGTTATTAAACCCTAGCTAAGCCCAAAAGTCAAGGCACTCTGACAGTCTGACACAGAATTCTCTAGATCGCCCTTCACAGCTAGATCTACTAGTCACTTCAGATTTGGGGCCATGTACTGTACAGAACTGGAAAAATCTTGACTGCATTTACAGTCGAGATTTCTTCAGAAGGCGACTGCGACGGAAAATCCGTTGAGATTATTGGCAAGAACCAGTAGAGGAAATCAGGAAATCCCAATCCTAGGGACACTGCTGCTGCACAGATCAGTCTATCCGCAGTCTGGACCAAACAATGCATAATCAGGTGACTGTTAACCAAATCAGGAACCAAGAAGGCAAGAACACGACATCATCACCCCTGCAAATTTCCTTCCAAAGGAACACTCTGTAAACTAAAGCTAGAGCGTAGAGAGGATGGGCGAGAGATCTTGGGGAGAAGGAAGCCCTTAATTATACCTCGGAGACGGAGGTGAAGTGGTCGTGCTTGATCATGTTGCCGAGCATGACGAACATGGAGAGGGTCAGGAACCCCGCCACCACCTGCCGCGGATCCACCATTGCGCCGACACCGGCCGCCGGCGAGCGAGAAGGAGGAGCAGACTGCAGACGGACGGCCACCGACAGCGGCACGAGGAGAGTGCCGGCTTCGTGTACTGCCGCGCGATGGGGCAGTGGACTGGAGTGGAGTGACGCAGTGGCCGTGGGGAGAGCTGGAGCTTTAACTGCCGAGATTTGTCGAAAAAGAAAATGCCGAGATTTGCTATCCTGACACGGGCCGGGTCGCCCGGGAGCCGGGAGTTGTATAATTTCTCTGTCCCGTCCCGTCCGGATCCAGATAACACGGCGTTACCGTGGACATTGATTGATTAATCCCCATGGTGGCTGGGCATAATTTGCTTTAGGCTAATCGTAGTGGGTAGATTATATAGTAGTATCATGTGTACCATAGATACTGCATCTATAATGCATAGTATCGTAGACTAGTATCATAGTTTTGCTATATTTATTGATTTATAGAATCTTAATATAAATTTATGTAGAAGATTTTATTTGACACTAATTTTTCTCGTGATATGCGCAATGATACGGTATCTACCTATGATACTCTAATCTTCTCTCTCCTCCATAATTACCTGCCACATCAGTATTTTTTGATGAGGCTAGGATGCATAATCTTTATTATTATATTGCAGCTGGGGATGATATGCACTTTGACATCAAACATTGAAACAATCCTAACCGTTGATCACCCTCAAAAATGTTCAGCAAACATTTGGAGAATGATAGCCGTTCGATCAGATCGTCATAATCAAGGAAGCAATCACGTCCAAATCAAGGAAACAATCACGTCCAATATAAGTTTGGAAAGTTGAGACCGTATCAAATCAATTTACACTTGCCAATATTTGATCTGTTTCCTTTCTTCGTTCTTCATGATCCGCATATTTGTACTGAATATAATCGCAGCTTTGATTATCCATCATCTCATCTCCTGCGCGCCGCCCTTCTTCCTCCTCTCACGTCTGCATGGCATGGTTTCCTCTCTCCTCCCGATGTTGTGTCCAGCGAGAGGCCATGGTTCTCCACGTTCAGGCGCCGACCAGGTGTTGTCACTTCAATCTTATGTGGAGGAGATCGAGAGTTCAGCACCACCACGTATTTTTTCCCATCTCGGATGATGACGACTTCACGTTACTTCCCTTTTTTTGTCTCAGCCTTCTGCCTCGAGCACCACCTGGCCGGCTCATCGAGGTCGAGTGTAATTCCACAACATCTTTTTTCAGTTAGTTTTCCAGTTTTAATTTTTGTCGAGTATAATTAATCTTATGATGATCCAAGAATGCCAAAAAAATGAAAACAGCGGAAGGATACGAATAGCAGAACCATGCTCTGCAATCTGCTTCAGCCTTTGGGAAATATCTAAGTTATCTGCATTTATGCTTCTGTTTAATGTGCTGACTGCGAGAACATTTTTTTTCTTCTGAATTTGGCATACAAAACATGTCCCTTGGTTTGTATGATTCTTGACAGATTTCCTAGGTTATTATTTTTGTTTTATATAACATCGAGTAGTCAAAAGCCAGAAATTTTTGACTGTTTTGTTCATGATCATATAAAACGTCAGGCCTTCCTGATATCCTCAGTTAGATTGTTATGTTTTTACTTTAATGGCTGAATGATGTCTAACAAGTTACATGGTTGTCTTATTTGCGGTTTGTATATGTCCGTAAGTTACTGAAAAACTGAGATGTTCCATAAATTATTTCAGGGACAATGTGAAGCTAATCTCTGCGATTTTGGTGTGAGCTAAAATACTAAATCTTGTTTGTGATGAGTCCTTCGATCATTTCTTTGTGAGCTATGCATCTACCATTTTTGCACGTGAGCAAGTTCACCTTAGAAGCTGAGAAATGCAGTGTTTGAGGTTTTCAGGCGAGCCTTACACAGCAAAACATCACCTGCTGCTTGCCCAAGCAGAGCCACTGGCATTTTAATAAGTAAAATTATCTTTACTATTATATTGCAGTTGGGGATGGTGTGCACTTTTACATCAAACATTGGAACAATCCTAACCGTTGATCACCCTCAAAAATGTTCACCAAACATTTGGAGAATGATAGCCGTTCGATCAGATCGTCATAATTAAGGAAGCAATCACCTCCAAATCAAGGAAACAATCATGTCCAATATAAGTTTGGAAAGTTGAGACCGTATCAAATCAATTTACACTTGCCAATATTTGATCTGTTTCCTTTCTTCGTTCTTCATGATCCGCATATTTGTACTGAATATAATCGCAGCTTTGATTGTCCCTCATCTCATCTTCTGCGCGCCGCCCTTCTTCCTCCTCTCACGTCTGCATGGCATGGTTTCCTCTCTCCTCCCGATGTTGTGTCCAACGAGAGGCCATGGTTCTCCACGTTCAGGCGCCGACCAGGTGTTGTCACTTCAATCTTATGTGGAGGAGATCGAGAGTTCAGCACCACCACGTATTTTTTCCCATCTCGGATGATGACGACTTCACGTTACTTCCCTTTTTTTGTCTCAGCCTTTTGCCTCGAGCACCACCTGGCCGGCTCATCGAGGTCGAGTGTAATTCCACAAACATCTTTTTTCAGTTAGTTTTCCGGTTTTAATTTTTGTCGAGTGTAATTAATCTTATGATGATCCAAGAATGCCAAAAAAATGAAAACAACAGAAGGATGCGAATAGCAGAACCATGCTCTGCAATCTGCTTCAGCCTTTGGGAAATATCTAAGTTATCTGCATTTATGCTTCTGTTTAATGTGCTGACTACGAGAACATTTTTTTTCTTCTGAATTTGGCATACAAAACATGTCCCTTGGTTTGTATGATTCTTGACAGATTTCCTAGGTTATTATTTTTGTTTTATATAACATCGAGTAGTCAAAAGCCAGAAAGTTTTGACTGTTTTGTTCATGATTATATAAAACGACAGGCCTTCCTGATATCCTCAGTTAGATTGTTATGTTTTTACTTTAATGGTTGAATGATGTCTAACAAGTTACATGGTTGTCTTATTTGCGGTTTGTATATGTCCGTAAGTTACTGAAAAACTGAGATGTTCCATAAATTATTTCAGGGACAATGTGAAGCTAATCTCTGCGATTTTGGTGTGAGCTAAAATACTAAATCTTGTTTGTGATGAGCCCTTCGATCATTTCTTTGTGAGCTATGCATCTACCATGTTTGCACGTGAGCAAGTTCACCTTAGAAGCTGAGAAATGCAGTGTTTGAGGTTTTCAGGCGAGCCTTACACAGCAAAACATCACCTGCTGCTTGCCCAAGCAGAGCCACTGGCATTTTAATAAGTAAAATTATCTTTACTATTATATTGCAGTTGGGGATGGTGTGCACTTTGACATCAAACATTGGAACAATCCTAACCGTTGATCACCCTCAAAAATGTTCACCAAACATTTGGAGAATGATAGGCGTTCGATCAGATCATCATAATCAACGAAGCAATCACGTCCAAATCAAGGAAACAATCACGTCCAATATAAGTTTGGAAAGTTGAGACCGTATCAAATCAATTTACACTTGCCAATATTTGATATGTTTCCTTTCTTCGTTCTTCATGATCCGCATATTTGTACTGAATATAATCGCAGCTTTGATTGTCCCTCATCTCATCTCCTGCGCGTCGCCCTTCTTCCTCCTCTCACGTCGGCATGGCATGGTTTCCTCTCTCCTCCTGATGTTGTGTCCAACGAGAGGCCATGGTTCTCCACGTTCAGGCGCCGACCAGGTGTTGTCACTTCAATCTTATGTGGAGGAGATCGAGAGTTCAGCACCACCACGTATTTTTTCCCATCTCGGATGATGACGACTTCACGTTACTTCCCTTTTTTTGTCTCAGCCTTCTGCCTCGAGCACCACCTGGCCGGCTCATCGAGGTCGAGTGTAATTCCACAACATCTTTTTTCAGTTAGTTTTCCAGTTTTAATTTTTGTCGAGTGTAATTAATCTTATGATGATCCAAGAATGCCAAAAAAATGAAAACAGCAGAAGGATACGAACAGCAGAACCATGCTCTGCAATCTGCTTCAGCCTTTGGGAAATATCTAAGTTATCTGCATTTATGCTTCTGTTTAATGTGATGACTGCGAGAACATTTTTTTTCTTCTGAATTTGGCATACAAAACATGTTCCTTGGTTTGTATGATTCTTGACAGATTTCCTAGGTTATTATTTTTGTTTTATATAACATCGAGTAGTCAAAAGCCAGAAATTTTTGACTGTTTTGTTCATGATCATATAAAACGACAGGCCTTCCTGATATCCTCAGTTAGATTATTATGTTTTTACTTTAATGGCTGAATGATGTCTAACAAGTTACATGGTTGTCTTATTTGCGGTTTGTATATGTCCGTAAGTTACTGAAAAACTGAGATGTTCCATAAATTATTTCAGGGACAATGTGAAGCTAATCTCTGCGATTTTGGTGTGAGCTAAAATACTAAATCTTGTTTGTGATGAGCCCTTCGATCATTTCTTTGTGAGCTATGCATCTACCATGTTTGCACGTGAGCAAGTTCACCTTAGAAGCTGAGAAATGCAGTGTTTGAGGTTTTCAGGCGAGCCTTACACAGCAAAACATCACCTGCTGCTTGCCCAAGCAGAGCCACTGGCATTTTAATAAGTAAAATTATCTGGTAATTTACAAGCTCTTACACTGCTACAATTTGTACATGAACCAAGTGAAGGTTTTCTCTTGGAATTTATATAGTGAAGATTCCTTTCTCTCAGAATTTGTTCATGGAAAGCTCACAGTTCTTCATGTTTATTTCAGTTGATAGCTTTCTATTTTTTCGTTCTTGAGGTATTCTTTAATTCTTTACATACTGAGATTAGTGTTTTCTTTTCAGTTTATGATGCTATCTTGCAAGGCAGTGCTTTATAACACATAGTCTGAAGTTTATTGAATGTATGCAGCAGCCCTGCTGTTTAAGTGCTTCTTTCTTGAAAACGTTTTTGCATGGCTTTTGCTGATTATCAACCATCTTTGCAACATAAGAGTACAAAAATGAGGCATTGGTACAGCATCAAACGTTTAGAATGTAAGTGTTCATATCTTCTTATGTGAGAAGATTGGTTTAATTAAGCCCAGAGTGACAACATTTTTGTAGGCCATGCCAAAAAAGAAAGAATTTTGTACTACCTCCAATTCATAATAAATGTCGAAAATTTAGTACAATTTTTATATTAAGTTTATGACACTTAATATGGATCAGAGATAGTAGTCACTTACAACCAAATTGTATCAGCACCTATCCAGTTAGCAGATAAATCGCTAGAGCTATCAGACACATCTAAGTTGTGAGCTACAGACTTCACATCTCTTCCTATTTTGGCTACCAGTCCTACTTTACCAAACAGTTCGGCCAGACTCTTGATTTCTTATTAGGTTATACAATTAGTGAGAGGTTCCTCGCGGGATTAATTGTTTACTGCAGCGACAGTGCCTAGGAGTCACTTTCAGTTGTAGATTTCAAACTCAGCTGAAAGATTGTTACCTCCATTCCTATAAAAAGCTTTCTAATGATACCCATTTTATATCAATTAATCTATATGTACATGGATTATCTCTTGGTAAAAGAGAAATCTCGAAAAACATGACCTCATTATTCATTGGAATGAAGGGAGTAAGTCTCAAGCGTAGCTGAAAGATATTTTTCTGTCCGGGCTCTCCCAACAAGTGACTAACTGATTTCCACATGTCCCCAACTCTGGTACTAACTATGCTTTTGCTTTCCAGGAAGGAAACAATGCCATATGCATTTGTATATTGGGCACTTGCCAAATGATATTGCTACATTGAATCATTTCTATATTGATAAATGCATATGCCTGGATTGATTATAATTTTTTTCTTAGCACACACCCCAATAATTAATTTGTTGTTTTTAACTTGCAACTTTATATCTTAGTTTTTTGTTCTCTTCTGGCATCCATGGAGATTGGAGTAATATTCATCTATATACTCTCCCTTCCTTTTAATGATGTAAGTGCTTGAAGTTTACCAAACATCCTCTTAGCTAAACGATTGCATTCTCAAGCTTAGCTGAAAGTTTTGGTCAAGCAAAAAAGGGAGAACCATCATTGAAAAAGTTAGCATCATGGTCTGAGTCTGTGTCAAGTTAGATATGAAACTACACCGGGAGGCAGCTTTCCGCTATTAATCTCATTCTTAGAGATCACCGAATAAGGACTTATTTTAGAAGTATCTCATGTTTCCACTGATCAAATAATAATAATGCTTTGATCCTGGTTACTTATAGGAGTCATTGGGTAAATGGATACTGGATACGAGGAGCGCCGATGCAATATTGGTGGTGGTAGAAACAAAGTCTACCTATAGGTAGACACGAAGGAGGAGGAAAATCAAACAATGCGCAATATGTGGGTGGAAAAGGCGTGATCGTGAGATAGGAAGCAGGTGAATCTTAGTATTTTAGATCATGTTTATATGTGTAACAAGAAAGAAACTTGAGGCGCCGTGGCAACGCACGGGAACTCAACTAGTACTAGCTAAGATACTAGTGTTATGGCTAGCATTAGTGCTAACTCCATGAACATGCTAAGTGTGCTTCTCGTCATGCTTCATTTCTATTTTTGGTGGAGGTTTACTTGGGATCGCTATTGTGTTTCAGTTCGTTTATTTGTTACTTTTGCTATAGGATTTACAGGCATATGCGGAGGAAGGGAGCAAGAGGCGGGGATTACAACGCACTGACTCTTATATACCAAACAGTAAAAGTGTCATTAAAGGAGTATCAAAGCCATACTTTGTCACCAGGGCTCACTTTGCCCCTCGACTCCTCTCAAGCCGCTACATTAAACTTGAGGGTCCACCTCTAGAGGGCAATCCCATGTCCTCTACACCGGAATAGCGCTTCGATTGTGCAGTGGCGGGCCCTTCCACCTTCAACGTCCAAAGTGGTTTTGTCCTTGGTGATGAAGACAGTGGCTGTCAGCGGCATACATCTCTTAGTTTCGGTGGTGAGGCACAAGGACTTGATTGCGTTTTTCGGAATCTTTCTAAGGTCCTATGTGTGTACTTCCATGACAAGGTTGTATTTTATATGTATATTGATGCCGTGTTTGTAACTTGTACCACAACCTGGATTTAATGCAGCATCAATAGATCCTTGGGGACCTTTCCCGTTAAAAAAAAAATAGCCATACTTGTCCATTTTGTGGCTGCCAACAATTTTGAGCACACGTCATTGGCCTCTATCGCCACAATTGTACATAATGAACACTCTCGAGTGTGTTGTGGTCAACTCTTAGAAACTGATTGGCTAATCAATCACCATGATTAGTGACGTAGTTTGATTTGTTGTCAACTTCATAGGACCTGCTAATTATGCATATCGCTTTGTAGATATTTTTGGAAATAAGAGCATCTCCAGTCGCGTCCCCAGAGGGATTTAAGGGGCGCCGGATAAAAAAACGTTCCCAGCCACGTCCCCAAAGCCATTTTTTTTCCGGAGCGGCCGATACGGTGTCCGGCGCCCCGAGCCCGTCCCCATCCCACAGGGGAGGCTCCGGGCACACCGAACACAACGAAAAGCGAGGCGAAGCGACGCGGGCCTGACCCGTCAGCGGCTCGGAAGCCTAAAACCCCGTCGCCTACCTTTGGTCAAGCGACGTTAATAGCGCCCCAGTTTTCCCAGGCGACGCAGGGACGCGTCTCGTCGTGCATGGCCGCGTGGCCGTCCGCGCCGGCGTTATTGCGTGCAACCACCCGCTGCCGCCGCTGTATATTAAGAGGCCCTGCGGTTCGTTCCAATCTCTCACCGCTCCCAAACCTTCTCGTCGCCGCCCCCCTCCCCCCCCCCCAGATCTTCTCCTCGCCGCTCCAAGCAATGTCGTCCTCGTCCTCCCGCAAGATCGCCGCGGCGAACGGCTTCGGCCGCGGCAACCTAACCGTGAAGGAGGCGTGGGCGTTGTACCATGAGGGATATCCTGTCCCGCCGGACATGCGTCTGCCAAGCAGTGGCGGCTAGAAGATGGCCATGAATGGCATTGGCATCCCGCCGCCGCCGAAGCCGGGCACGGAGCAATGGAAGGACGGCATCAGGGCTCGGTGGGCTGAACTCAGCGCCGAGGAGCGGGCGGATCCGACCTGGGCGCCCAAGAACAACGACGAGTGGTGGGCCACGTACTTCAAGGCCAAGTACTTCAAGGCCAAGTACGACGTGGAGATGCGCAGCACCGCCGGCCTTAACGGTGGGCCGAACAGCTGGAACAGGCATGGGCGCGCCCGGTTCTGGGTTCCGGGGCGCACACTCGAGAGCGTCATCCGCGGCATCCGCAACGGCGCTCCAAGGTTGGAGGCGCCGCCCTCACCACCACCGTCTCCCGCAGCGCAATGGCAGCCGAGGAGGACCACGTACTCGTCCTCCTCGAACTCTTCTTCCTCAGGACCGGCCCGATCGACGCCGTCCTCGTCGTACCGCTCGGCGCCCTACACCGTCCCCAATCGCGTGAAGGAGGAGCCGGCGACGCCCGTCAATCCGAGGCGCGGCGGCAGTGGCAGCCGGCGCCAGCAAGAGGCGAGGCGGCGCCCTCCTCATCCCGAAGCCGGAGGTGAAGGCGGAACCGGAGGAAGCGTCGCAGGCGGCGCTGCTGGCGGAGTACGAGCGGCAGCAGCGCCTCATCGCCAGCAGCGACGACTGCCCAGGGCTGCGAGCGGCGTTCTTGGCGTCGCTGAACGACAAGGACGCCTGGAGGAGCGACCTCGACACGGCGATCTCCATGTCCATCCACGACACCGACAAGCCGCTCGTGGACCTCACCGACGACGACGAGGCAGGACCAAGCGGCCTGTTGAAGGACGAGCCCGTCGACGAGCCCAACGAGCGCGTCAAGCAGGAGGTCGTCACTGACGACATGTACAACTTCCACCAGTACTACGACACCTCCGGCCGCCGCAAGTACTTCTAGATTAGGTTTAGTTTAAATTTAGTCGAATCTCGTTCGAATCTATGTAATATATGCAAAGTTTGGATGAATTTAATCGAATTTCGCTCGCTCAAGTTTTAAATTTCCGAAATTTTGTTTGGGGGATGCGACTGGGGAGAGACATCCCCCAAACACGGCACGAACAAAACACGTCCCCCAAACGCTCGATCCGGCGCGCTTTTGGGGACATTTTGGGGGACGCAACTGGAGATGCTCTAACTAGTATGTTTATTTGTCTAAACTGCAGAATCTCTTTTGTATGTTTTTTTTAAGAAATCTCTCTTTCTTTTTGTTAAAAAAGAGTGTAACTATGTGCATTTTCCGGTCGTATGCATGGGATAGGAACTAGAGGCATGAATATATTTTTGCTCACATCTGCTTCCACTGACCATGGATTAGCGGTTACCGAAAGTTCGAATGAGCCTTTTGATTTGCTGGCGGTGAAAAGTAATCATCCTTTGACCGGTAGAAGTGGCCCCAGTTATTATTTATGAACGGTCAGCTAGTCATGATTAGAGCATGTACTCTCCCGTCCTAAAAATATGTTGCATATAAGTTTTAGTTAAAATTAGACTTTGTACAGTTTAATCGACTATACAACAAAAAATATTATTATATATGATATGAAATATTTCTAATAATATTGGTTTCACGTTGTAAAAGTCGGTATATTTTGTTATATATTTAGTCAAAGTTTATAAAGTTTAACTTTCACGTAAAATTATACGCACCATAAATTAGAACAGAGAAAGTACACCCCCTTCTCTCGCCGCCTCACTCACAAATTTTTGGGTGCGGTTCTTTCATCAAATGTCACTCGGTTGGTCATCAATTATAGAAACTTAGTTGTGCTCCCAGTGCCCACGTAACACCGCGGTGGCATAGGAGACTACAGAGATGTTGGCTTCTAAATGTTCTTTTAAGGGGTGGTAAAAGATTTGCCACCATTCACCAAGGGCGTGATTGGTTGCTAGGAGAGTTTTCTCGTATCTGTGGATGATGTCTGAGGTAATGCAACCTCTAATTCTTGTTGTGCAACTTGTTTGGTTGCAAACAATTTCTACTCGGCATCAGTTGTGAAGCAAAGTCCCCGGCGTTTGCATGCCTAGAAATCGTGTTTCAACAAATGCTACGCATGTTTGGTTACATCATGTTTGCCGAATACAATCGCCTCCTACCCTTTTTGGTGAGCTTACCCAGTGTTCGACGCAAGGCACTCGACGCAATAGGAAATAACAGAATGACAACCATAGATCACATAATCAGCAAGGCTAGCATAAATATAATAGTTCTAGCAGTGGATCATAGTGTTTCACCACGAGTTCACGAACAACAGCGTGTGATGCAACATAAGTCCATCAACCAAGGGGTTACATAAATACCACGTCGCAAAATATACAAACTTGCCATCAGTTCAGTTCAAACCTAGCGACTCCCAATATACACCTGGATGTGATGTTCATCATCAGCAGCAGAACAAGCACGATAGTAAGCATCCAATGCTCCGGCTCCGCAGAGGTAATACTTCGTTGGGAAGGAATTGAACCAATCCATCTTGCCAGCAGGGGTCATCGCAAGATACATGTCCGCATGTGCCTTGTGATCCATGAGGTGGCTCAGAGCACGGTGCACCGCAGCGGGAGTGAGCGGAGCAGCCGGAACACGCCCTGCGTAGGTCATCTTCATTTGAGCATAGTTCTCTATGGGCTTGTTGATGAGATCTGTGTCCCTACGGTGAGTCTGCAGTGATGAGGATAGTTAGGTCTTCGTGCATAGTATGAAAGTGAATGAAGTGAAACAAAAGGTGCACTGATCTAACCTTGATGTGGGCATAGTATGCATCATCCTCCATCATGATTGATGATGTCTTCTCCACCCAACGCACCTCTTCAAGCATTTTCAGTCTGCAGGCATGAACCCACATTGCTCTCCAGTGTCTCAGATGGTTGTAGAGCTGGTCCACACCAACTTCACGGTCGGTGAACTTGAGAACAACCTCTACAATCGCTTTCAGGTCACAGTTCTTGAAGACCTGAACTCCAGTTGTCCCTTCCTTCACCAACTCGCACACCCGGTTCAACACGAAGGTGGACATAGCAACATGCCATATCATGATGTTCTTCTTCCTCATAGAGTAGTACCTATCAGGTACCGAGATGTACTGAAGTGGATGAGCCGGCAGCACAGAGTTCGCCGACAGATCAGGGGAGACCGCGTCCTATTGAGATGATCAAAGTACCTAAGTGCATGAACAACGGTAAGCCATGTGTTATGTGTTCTAATTGTTATGAAAATTAAAAAACATGAATTTCGACATATTATCTAAAATGACGTCATGTCTCGGTAAAATAGCTCTCGAGGTTACATACGACCTCTGATGACAAAAAAAATTATACGAAAACGTATCTACATAAAAAGTTACATCTGAATTCAACGCCTAGGGCTGTTTACCGATTTTTTAGAATCCTCAAAATCAAAAAGGAAAACAGAGTTTTCTGAGAATTTCAAAAAAAAAAAAAAAAACCACCGGCGCACCACCATATTGGTGCGCCGGCGGTAACCTTCGCTATGTATTGAAAACAAGCCAGTGGCCTCTTCTCCTTTCTCACCTTCTCCCCTCCTCCTCCTCTTTTCCCTCCTCCTCATCTTCCTCCTTTTCTCTCTTGTTCCCCTCTTCTTCTGCCATGGCCTCCTCCTCCTACACCCAACGACCTCCTCCTCCAACTCTCATGCACCGACGACCTCCTCCTCCTGCTGCATCGATGACCTCCTACTCCTCCTGCACCGACGGGCTGAGCCTCCTCCTTCTGCACCAACAGCCTCGACCACCTACTCATCCACACCGACAGCCTCAGCCTCCTCCTGCACCTCCTAAACCGGCGCGGCATCGATAGCGGAGTCGAGGGGGCGGCTCACGGCCACAGTTCTCGAGCTATATCTAGACCATATTTTTAAAAAAAATATGAAAAAGACACCGTCGGCACACCATAATGGTGTGTCGGCGATAAATCGTGTTACCGCCAGTGGAGCCGCCTAATGCGCCAGCGATAAGCCATTATCACCGGCATGTTCCCACCGGTGGGTAACCTATTTTGGTCCATCGGCGGTAGGCGTTTTCCTAGTAGTTGACGTGTGGATGGTGCACTCACGAAAAACAACGACCAGTTCGCTCACGTCCCTGCATCGCCTACCGACCTACCGTTTTGCAATTAATAACTAGATCGCTAATACCGTGTCAAACCCCTATCAAACAACCGCCAAATGCGACACAACAGCCGCACCATGCAACTGTTAAGACAAATGGCCAAATCAATTTCTCTCATAGAAGCAACCAGTACACGTACAAGGGAGACATGGGCTTTTGGGCGTAAAGGATATAGGGGCCTAAAGCTATACAAAACAGTGACCTAAAGTTATACACAACACACACAGACACACGCACACGCACACACACACACACACACCCACACGCACGCACACACGCATGCACACACACACATATATATACTCATGTATACTCTTAACACCACCCCCCCCCCCCCCCAAACTGAAGGTGGATCTGAAACATTGAGTTTGAGAATATGAAGATGATGTTGTTCTCTAGTTTGGAACTTGGTGAAGAAATCAGCCACTTGAAGCTCCGAGGGAACATATTGAAGACGAATAGGTGATTGTTGACATTGTGAGCGGGTAAAAGAGGCATCTAGACCAATATTCTTAATTAGTTCATGCTTTGCAAAGAACATATGTGGGTGCATCACACGAGACTCCAAGATCACCAAGTAGCCACTGAAGCCATATAATCTCTCATGTGACAGTGGAAATGGCACGAAGTTTAGTTTCAACGCTAGAACGAGACACCGTTGTCTATTTCTTGGACTTCCATGTAATGAGAGAAGTTCCAAGAAAGAGGCAATAGCAGTGACTAAATGACGATCAACATGATCACTCGCCCAAGTGGGGTCAATGCAAGCATGGAGCTAAAGCTGATCAGAGCGAGCACAAAATAATTGGCATGATGATGTCCCCCTCAAATACCGAAGAACACGAAGCAAGTGGCCATAGTGAGCTGAGGTAGGAGCACTAACAAATTGACCGAGAATGTGAACTACATGAGCAATGTCTGTTCTGGTCACAGTGACATACACAATGCTTCCTACAAGATGTCAATAGCGAGAGGGGTCCTCAAGGAGAGTACCATCAGTGGGTTGCAATTGCAGATGCAACTCCATGAGTGTAGTAGCGGCACGTGTATCAATAAGACCTGAACGCAAGATCAAATCTTGAGTGTAGTGATGTTGAGCGATATAGTAACCATCATCAGTGCGATCATGTCATGTACACCCTCGTAACGTTCTGGGCTTTGTCGTCTTGGGCCCTGGGTTGCATGTGTTGGGCCTGGTGCATGAAACTGACAAAGCTTATAAGGAAAGGAAACAGGTAGAGGGTATCCAAGAAAATGAATCAAGGCAGTTGCCTTCTCGTCTAGTGTCTAGTTTCTCTCGTTCCCCACCTCTTGCTTTGCTTCTCCCATCCCATATTCTGATTTCTCTTGTATCCATGGTTTGATTATAACCACATACAATCATTATCCTGCAATATTTGGTTGTTCCCCCATCTCTGTGATTCGGTCTTGACAGATCAACCTCAATTTATAGGAAATGACTGAGAAGCCCCAAATCTGACATCTTAAATTGCTCACTCAACTTTTTCTTAATAAAGGCGATGTACTTCTGATCATCTCCAGTGATCAACATATCATCCATATAGAGCAAAAGTAAAATTTGAGCACGATCAGATGTATGAGTGAAAAGTACAGGATCATGCTCACTAGAAGAAAAGCCAACAGCTTGAACCACAAAACTAAATTTCTCAGACCAAGCACGGGGGGCTTATTTGAGCCCATAAAAAGCCTTTCAAAGACAACAAACATGACCATATGGGGAAAAGTTGCTTATTGTGTCTTTCTGCTTCATGTTAACACAAATGGCCAAATCAATTTCCAGGACATGTACAAGGGAGACATGGGCCTAAAGGCTAAAGGGACCTAAAGCTATACAAACAAGGACCTAAAGTTATACGGAACATATATACACTCATGTATACTCTTAACAGCAACAAGGCTCGACAGGCGGTGCAGCAAAGCACGCGTGTCTATAATTTGCCATGCGCAACCGCTCACGCATTTGTCCATGCCTACATCAGTCCGACAGTCTGTTCAAACTCTGGACTCCGGACCCACTTGACTCAGTATGAAATGTGCTTGCTTTCAATCGTGGAGAAAGATTATAACCCTTATACTTCGCCAGATATTCAGTGGCAAGAGTTGGCTCAAATCTTCAGAACTAAGGTCAGCACAGTTTTGTCATCATGCAAATTCCTCAAGGTCACAAATCGATCTACTCCCTCCGATCCATATTAGTTGATGCTAAAATAAATGTATCTACAATTAAAATGTGTCTAGATGCATCTATATTAGCATGAAATAATAAGAACCGGAGGAAGTATATGATAATCAGATCACAGGAAATAAAATATAGGTGCCATGAGTATCACAAAGTCGAAAGAAAACAATTATATCACATAGATGGTAGTACTGCAGAAATCGCCGTCTTATACAAGTAAAAGATCAATGTGTTGAATAGATCACACAGACTTAAGAACAGGTGCCATAAGTATCATAAATTTGAAAGAAAGCAAAGAGATTGTACTGCAGAAATCGCTATCTAGGCAAAAAAAAAAAGTATCAGTAGTTGAACAACTGGGCAAGGCTAAGAAGAATGCCACGATAAGCTCTCCAGTCTTAAGTCTTTGTATCGTCACCCTTGCCATGATCCTGTGAAATGCCACCCTCGCCATGATTCTGTGAAATGCCGGCATTTGAACTTGAAGCACCAACCTGATGCATGAGTAAGGATCAAACACAAGACAGTAGTGGTCTTATAATAGGTCAGAGATAGTCTCAAATACCCATTGGAAAAAAAACTGAATCTGAATCTTCATTCTCATTTTACTCTTTTCCTCAAGAAAAAGTGCACACACAGATCTATCTTGTTGCTAAATTGTGAATTCAAAGCTCAAATACAAAATTCAAAATTTCCAATGGCTGGCATCGGTGTCGTTTACCAATCAATACATGCCTACTACTGTGATTGCTCTTTGTTCTAGAACTCTTTTCTGTTACTTTGTCTGCTATGTTGTCATGACCTAAGCTCCTGAGAGTTTAGTCATGTGGGGAAGGTGCTATGGTGCTAGGCGAGGCGACGCGACGCATGGTTTGGTGTGAGGGAAAGCCTCCTATTAAAGTTTCTTGTTTAATTGATTGATGCCCTCTAGGCTTACAGGGATTGCATTTATATAGGCTATTTGGTTTGATCTACAAGTCAAACATAACCTCCCAGCTCTTGACACTATCCTATCTCTAATCAAACTCTATCTTTAAATACTAACTTCGATAAATAAGGAAACTACGAGATAAGAGGCTAAGCCTCAGGCCTCGAGCTGAGTCATGCCACAACATGCATCTGCTGGACCTACATAGCATGACATATATAAAGGTGTCCAATATAGAACAATTTTAAGACCCTCTATTAGACTATTACCTTACTCGACAGCCACCAAAGTAACTTTTAATTCCATTCTCAGTTGGCACAGCTATGCTCGCTTGCTCAGTTAATCATTATTCACTATGTTTTCCAACAAATGTATAAGAATCAAACGCATACTTGCCATTCAAAGATGAAAAAAACTGCTCCGAAGGACCTATAATATATGTAAGTCTGAAAATACAAGTTAAGATAGGAATCAACACACAAGTGAGTATCTCGTATTGATGCAAAATACGTCAACTGTGGGCTACCTATGCAACAGCACAATGAAGCACAATAACTAGAAAACTTGCAGGTTTAGCAAAAAAGAACTAAAGTACACACTTATGCATTAATTAAACTATGGGATGGAAAATAATTGAATTATAGGCTTATAAGGAAGGTCATTCATGTGCATGAAGGGAGATAGTACAATTACTTTGCTTATATTTCACAAGAAGCTAATTTTCTCATTTACTGCGGATTAGATTAAGACAGATATGGGAAACAAGAACTAGTGAGCTATAGCATAAAGGAAATGTTGTTTTAATCATGTTGCAAGTAGAGTAGTAGTAGCTAAGGTAGTAGAGTTCAAAACAAACTTGAACTCAGCCGTTGCTTAGTAGCTAAGGTAGTAGAGTTCAAAACAAACTTGAACTCAGCCGTTGCTTAGTAGCTAAGGTAGTAGAGTTCAAATCAAATTTGAACTCCATCTCTAGGATAGACGGTTCCTAGGATAGACGGTTCCTGAGTCCTATATAAGGACATGTACTCATCACTTGTAAGATAAGCTATTACATAGAGAAATAAATCAAGAGCTTCAGCATCACTCGTGTGTGTGCATACACCGTGAAACCTAACAATTGGTATCAGAGCCTCATGGTTCGGGGCCATGGCAAGCGGTGAGTCTGCGGCGAACCCGGCAGATGTGGAGGCGGCGCGCTGTGACGTCGTGCGCACGGCGGCATGGAGGCGCTGCACAGCAGTATGGAGGCTGCGGCGGCCGTGGCGCAGCGGCCTCATACCAGCACTAGAGCACCGGGTTGGGAGATGTCAGGCGATCGTCGAAAAGCCGCGACACCACCACCTCTCTAGCAGCGGCGTGCGTCCGCAACCCCTCCTCCGGCAAACGAGCGACGGCGATCGCCAAGTCGGGGACGGAGCAGGGTGCGACACGGCGGGGGCGAGGTCGTGGTACAGCGGGAGGTGATCCGCGAGATGACTAGCGGCGGAGGCGGCGGTACGAGCCTCGTCTTCCCGATGCTCAAGCGCGGAGACTACACCAACTGGGCCATGGTGATGGAGGTGAACCTGCAAGCGGCATCGCTCTGGGACGCGATCGAGGACGCCGCAGTCTCTCAGCGAGAGGACAAGCAGGCCTTGGCGGCACTGCTCCGCGTCTAGGTTGTACGTGGCCATTTCGGGTGTTCCGGGGAGGAGGCTTGAGAGGCAACGACGATGGTGGTGACCAAGGTTTGGTTGCGGCAAGGTCATGTTAGTCGGCTCCGTTCCGGCGTGTCTGAATGTCTTCGTGGTGGTCTCCTCTTGCTGCGAAGTCGAAGCTGCCCTAGGGCGGTGTACGATGACCTTCAAGGGGCGGTCCGGTGAAGGCCTTTTTCGGCACTTGTCTTGCGCATCCCCTCTCCGAGGCTCGTCTTCAGAATCGGAGCTGCCGGTCTCTCCTCGAAGAGCCATCTGTTTGGCATAGGCCGACTTGAGCTTCTTAGCTTTTGTGGGTAGCCAGGGTGGCTAGGTGTGCCCATGGCGGGTGTGCCCAGCTTGTATGTATCCGGTCCACGTCGTGCGTCTGAGCGCGTTGGTGATCTGTTGAAGGCCTGCGGCGTTGTGCGCGTTGGAGCGCGTTGTGCGTGCGGCCGGTATGTGCGGATCAAGCAGCCAAGTGCGCGTCTCAAGATGAAGTGGCAGGAAGAAGTTGCGGCGTTGGTCGCCGTTGAACAAGGAGATCCTGGAGACGAGGAAGAAGATGACAAGATTAGGGGGGTGATTGTTAGCCTAAATATAATCTTGTCATGGTGTGACCTGCATACGTAGGTTGAGTGCAGGCTGTAGTGTGAATAGCACACATAGGTTGTGTGCTTGCTGTGTGTGAGAACAGGGCACATGAGTTGTGTGCAGCAATCTCCAAGTTGGCTTTGACTAGCAGTCTCCAAGTTGGATTTGACCAGCCATCTCCAAGATTGGTTTTGCTTAGTAGAAGCCAACTAGACATTAGTTGTCTAGGTCGGTTATTGTAGCACCGACTTAAAGCCTCTATATAAGGAGAGGCACCCCATATGGAGAGTAAGTTGGAAGCCAAGATGTAGCATATGTTGCTATATAATAGTGGAAGAGCATTTGTTGCTCAAGTAAGTTTCTTCCCTGTTCTCCTTGCTCATGTGTGTGTCCACTAAGAATGAGCTGAGAGATTGAGAGAAGGCTGCACCCAACATTTAGTATGGGTAGGAGCTAACAGGAAACACATGAGTAAATAATACCAAATGTAAAATCTTTACCTGATCTTCAAGAGCACTGCGCATCATACTAATGATTGTATCCATAACCTGCCTAGTAGCCTTTAGAGGAGTTAGCTTTCTTAATTTGCCATGTCTCAAGGAACAGTAGTAAATGACCTGGCTTGTACATTTAAAACATTGTACCTTAGTAATACTATTCCAATTCTTCATGCGAGCAAGTAAACTTTCCATATCCTGCCTCTGTGCCACACAATTAAGCCGCCGAAGGGACCTTGGCTGCTGGACTCATGCAAGGCATGTGTTACAACTTACAACACTCATAAGGGTGCACATATACATCATTTTGCCTTCTGCTTTTCAAATGAATATGGACTATTCAAATTTATGAAAATAGAATTTATGCTAACTTCCACTAAGATAATAATGATTATTATTACCTGATCTGGAAAGTTCGGAAATATTTGATTGATTTTGATGCCAATTTCCTTCCGAACCTCATCATCCACTATATGCGGCAGTAGACCATTGATTGCTATGCTATTCCGTCGTGCAGATGCCTATTAAAAACAGCTCAACAATTGTTAAAATTTCCAGAATCGTGAATTCTCATTAAGGTAAATTTGAATTCAGTCAACGTACATTTCCATCATGCTCATTCTTATGAACGACGCTCCACGATTTTTCATTCTTAGAGAGCTCCTGCTCCCATGTCTCCCACTTCTTCAATTCCCAGCCTTGCCGCTGTTTTGGCCTACGCACAATGCCTGCATTCTTGTACACATCTAAACGTACGAGTGACTTCACAAAGATGTAGGATTTCATGTTGCCAGGCTTGTGGGGGCTGAAATCTAACAGCTTTGCCATCTTACCCAATTTAGTACGGAAGTTCTCCCCAAGTAACTCGTAGGAATATAGGCTACAGCCAAAACTAGGCAATATGATCTTATCCCCATGACCCAAATTTGGACCAGGAATGTAATCTGGTGGGTACTGAATATTGTACTTCTGGCTCCACCTTTGCTCCGCCTTATTGTCAAGTGTCCAGATCTGCAGGTCACCAACAAGCCTTCTGGGCTGAGAAGGATAAGTTTGAGCAGTTGCTATGCTTATCTTCCCATCTATTTCTCTGATCCAATACCGACGAGGACCCCCACTTGCACAATCTTCAGGTGCAACTGCTGACAGTTCTATCCGTGCAAAACTTTCTTCATTGAGATCAAAGGTCATAACTGCATGCTGCCAGCTAGCTACCATGTCTTCAGTTAGCCAATACATTATTCCATCAACATTGATTGCACCAGAGTTCTTCACACAGTTCAAGCTTAGGGCTTCTGGGGTTCTGATATCTCTCCATTTCTCATCACCAAGCGTGTAAACTTGAATGACGCTGAATTTGTTGTCATCATGGGGGCGATAGCGACCCTCGACATGATCAGCAAGGAAGTGTATAATCTTGTATTCTTTTGTCGATGGGTGACATCCAAAGCTATAGAACAAGAAGTGATCACCCCTCGAATTCTTTACAGGTTTCTCAAGATGCAGGTGTTCACCGGTTGCAAGGTTAGCTATCTTGATCGTCGATGTCTTTGTGTATAAACAAAGAAGACCATTGCATGAACCACAAAGGAAATCATCAGGGCCAATCACTGGCACTGCATATTTGGAGTGTGACCAGGCTCCATCAATCACGATAGCATCAGCGGGGTAGGGCTCTCCTGAAACCGACTCTTGCGGAAAGAATACTAACACACAATGGGGCGCATGCTGGAGGTGAGAGGCGACGAACTGGGGATCTCGGATGATTTTGTGCCACTGCTTACAGACATCAATGCACCTCAGCAAAGTGCTCACATGAAGCCTCAAGAATATCTGCTCAATTAGGTCCCCTGGGAGACAGTTTATAAAGCATTCCTCATTTCTTTGTTTCTTTGGTTGGTTTTCCTCAGAAACCATATCAAGCAGAATCTGGTCTCCCAAGGAAAGCCTATGTACTGAATCCTTCTGCAAAAACACATTAAAAACAATAGGTCAAACTGCGTAAAGATTTTGATTATAGTAATTGGCGCGCAAATAGCATGGAATTTCGGCAAAGATGAACAGGTATTGTAAATATATCTGCTAACAATAGGTCAAGAAGGAAATAAGTGGCGGACCTGACTCAAATATGAAGTTTGGTATGACTATTGACTAATTGTGAACAAGTGCATATAAATAGGATGCATGTAGGTTAGAAAAATTACAATAGTTTTAAACTACAAAGTGAAAGAAAAAATTCACTTAGTAGTTGAATCTTTTGGGGTTTCCTAATTAATTATATGGTTATTCTGTAGCCTAGCAGGGTACAGGTAAAAATACAAGGCTGCAATTCTTGGAGTTAGCAGACAGCATTATTGGAATGATTGATTATTGATGTTACCTATATATTTGCACTCCTATTTTGATTCTCAATGGCATGAAGGTAAATAATGGCATTTTGTGCTCAAGTTGAGAGCATATAGGCGATTTCTTCTATGACCATTCGAGTTTTAACATTCCTTTACAGATAAAAGCTCTTGCTCCACATGAGCATGTATCATCAATCTATTTATTTATATAATAAGACCTTCAAATTATTCACATTAGTCTACTTACTTTATCAAGCTAGCCATTGATATGGGTCAAGATTTTGGTTCTCAGGAGTGTTGATGTTGTTATTACTTGATATAAGATTATTTTCTCTCATTTACCATCCATTTTCTGAAAATTTTATTTATTTACTCTATGGTGGTCTATACTCTATAATGTGTTTTTTCTATAATGAAGATCTGTCTTCCAAATAATTGTAACACATGCCCATTATTATTATTGTTTATCTCTGTTGAGAAATATGAAGACACAAATTAGATAGACTGAGAACATAATATTCTTGCTTTCCTAGGTATTCTTACAACGGTGCTCCATAACTTATTAAAACTGTGTATGTATAAGATTTTAGAATTTTTATTCGAGGGAATTTATCCGGACTTTGCATAGAATTTTGCGGGAGTTGTTGTTTGAGTTGACCAGTTTAGGTAATTGCCTGATTGTTCTTCATGCATGAATGGGCTACTGGATTCGTTGTTTTATTAACAGAACTAATCTGAAATTATAACTCTTAGAGTGAGAGTGTGAATAGCAGGAGTACAAATTTGCGATCTTCGAAGGAGGATTGTGGCCAGTAGCAGACTTGCTTCAAGACCGAAGGTAAACCCACCATGTAAACTACAACAGTTTAGAAGCCAGAACTGACTACTGGGTGTGAGAATATCATTATTTGTCGTCTGAAATATTAGCTTCAAGATCTCATCTCCATTTTCTTATTCTGATACATAATTCTTCCGCACTAATTGTGAAATGCAAAAAAGTTCCGCAGCAACGCGCGGGGTATTTGCTAGTCGGCATGAACCAGCAAGCTACATCAACAGAGATAGCTATTTCTGGTTCTTCTTGTAAACTCCGCGACTAGAGCAACATCAGCCGTCTAAATAGCTCCCTGCTGTATTCAGGCACAGCTAGCGCAGAAACCTTGTATTCTTTTTGTACGAATCCGGATCAACCACGGCTATGTAACTCTAACCTCTGCTCAGAAATGTGAGGTGGAAAGTGGGGTCAGACCTTACCGCCACGGCGTCAGCTACCAAGACCCAAGACGGAACTCCACCGCACGGCGCCACCCCTCACGCGGGGCGTCGCTTCGTCGGCAGAGTCTCCTCTCCCGCCGCGACAAGGCGGCCGTGCGCCGCACCGCGCGGTCGGTCTGTGTCTAGGGTTGAAGCGGGGAAATGGGGATTGGGGATTTTGGCGGTGCACTGCACGCAGGAGTGGAGGACTGCACGCGCGCGCGGGGGGGCGGCGCTATCGATTCTCAGATGCCACGATCGGATGGGCAAAGTCAGCAAACAGGCCGCACGGCCCAGCAGCAACCAGAGGACGCTACCCCAGGACGGCCTTCCTATGCAGAAGTCAGTTTCGGCCAATCCTATCCAAAAATGGCAAATTTCAATTTAGGAAATTTTGAAACAACCAAACTAATGGGCCAGGCCCATTAACGATTTCCCCTTAGCGATGGTTATAACTGCTCTCCGGAAAAACCTATCTATAGCTCGCCCAGCTGCCGGTCGGTCGGAATAACACCTGTCCACGTACGGGAGCGAGCGGGCCGGCATTCCGTTACTTTGTTTTTTTTTCGATTTATTTTCTGGTTCAGGCGGTTCTTGGTCGGTTTCGTTTTTTTTTTCTTTTTTTTTTTGGTATTTTTGGTGTTTCTGTTTTTTCCTTTTTCCTTATTTTGTTTTGAACATATTTTTCAAATTCGAGCAAATTTTACATTTGAGCAAATTTTTAAAAAAATAGTTTTGAAATTTTCTCAGATTTAAATTTTACCCGGTTTTAAAATTTGTTCAACTTTTTCGCTCAGATTTATAATTTGCCTGGTTTTGCAATTTTCTCAAATTAAATTTTAATCCGTTTTGAAAAAAGTGTATGCATCCATGTAAAAACAGGGATTTGATCTCTGTCCCTGTCACAGAGGAGCTGACACCACTGCTATCTGGCTCATCTGTTATACCAAAACGGAAGAAGGATTTGTAGTATCTGTTTTGCTAATTGAGCGAACTAATGGCCATCCCATCCGGGATCGGCTGCAATGCACCCTTCAGCGCGCTAACGAGCGATAAGTAGGGGTGCCCTGCACCGACTAGGTCGACGGCTACCAAGCACCGTATATCTTGGTCGGTATTGGCCCTGGCATATTTTTGTTTTTTATTTTGTTTGTTTTTCTATTTTCTTTTTTGTTTATTTTTTCTGTTTAATATTCTTTTTTGTTTAAAATGAAAATATACAAATTTGAAAGGTTTTCAGATTTGATAAATGTTCAAAGTTAAATAATTGTTCATATTCGAATAAATATTTATATTTGGAAAATGTTCAAATTTAAAATATGCTCGTTTTTGAAAAATGTTCAAATTTTGTGAAAACAAATCAAAATATTCAATCCACTAGGTCGGGTAGGCTGGGCCGCAGCCTATTAGCTCAAGCATGATTCCTTTACCTTTTCTTTTTTTATTTTTCCTTTTCGTTAATATTTTTATTTTTTAAAATCTTACATTTTTCAAGATTTTTTCAAAAATATACATTTTAAATTTGAATAGTTTTTAAAATTTTAACAATTTTAAAGTTGAACAATTTTTTAAACTGAATGGTTTCAAAATTTGAACATTTAAAAAAGTTCATAAAACTTCAAAAAATGTTCATATTTTTTATGAAGAATTGAAATTATTTAAATTTCAATAAAACAAAATTTGAAAAAAGGTCATTCTTGAAAATATTCAAGTTAGAAAAGTGTTCAAATCCTAAAAATGATGTCCAAATTTGAAAAATCTTCAGATTTTGAAAAATGTTCAAATTTGGAAAATGTTCATATGCAAAAAGTGTTAGAATTCAAAATTTGTGAAAATTTGAAAATTGTTTAGATTAAAAAATATTCGAATTTGAATAATAATAATAATAATAATAATAATAATAATAATAATAATAATAATAATAATAATAGAGAACAGATGGAAAGAAAAACTAGAAAGGAAAAAAAAACTCGGCGGTCGGCTCCCGGGTGGGCGGCGATTCATCCGTCCAGACTAGGTCGGCGGACAACACCTCCACATATTTGACGCTACTGTCGACTCCAGGCACACCCGTTCTTCTGGGATCGGTCGGCGTTGTTTTTGGTCTACACCGGTGTGCCCCAAAACTAGCATCACAATTTTGGAGTCCAATAGAAGTGTTGGCAACCACACGTTGGCCCCTTCGGACGGGGTGTGAATCGGGCACGTTGGCGCATCGTGGCACGTTGGATTTCAAGGCGGTAACCGGCATGGCAGCGACTCCAATATTGACTCTCTCTTTAATGCGTCATTGTCTAATGAACCCATCGGTTCCCCACGTGAAGACGTCATTGATATTGCCATCGTAAATGCACACACCGGCCCTGTCCTTCTATTTAGTGTGCCCTCTCTGCTCACCTCCACCGCACTCACCTCCACACCACCACCGCACTACCCTCCCCACACTCAGCAACGTTGCGCCGGCTTCCATGAACAACTCGATGTTAGGCCGGAACGGGCCGCATGCCACGTCCCGATCTTGTGGCCCCGCCCGACGATGAGCTCGAGCTGCCGGACTTCAACTTTGACGGCTTCTCCGATGACTTGAAGTTCGAGGAGTGGAACAAGGTGTTCATCACATACACGGATGCCACGGTCGCAAAGGAGCAGTTCCAAGGCGATCCTGAGCAGGCAGCGATCCTGGCCTCCTTTAACGCACAACGCTTAGACCAACGCACCAACATCGAGCGCATTGTCTAGATCTCGCAGGAGCGGGCGACCAAGCGAAAATGCTACTTGAGCTCAACGCTCAGTGATAGGATGAGGCGGACGCCCACGAGCAAGTGAGGGTCACCCAGAACGAGGAATCCCACCAATGGCAGGAGGCGCTGAAGCCTCAGCGGCGCCGAGAGGCTCCGGCTGACGAGGGGTGATCTCGGCAATGTTTGCCCGCCAGATGTGCGAAGCAAGGGCAGAGAGGTGGCGCCGGAGGCGGCGGCGAAGGGGAAACACGCCTATTAGGCAAACCCGTCGCACGCGCCAACCGACCTCCAGTAGACTGGGGTTTATTTACTTTAGTTTAGTCAAAATTTCATTAAAACTTTTATATAAACCTAAATTTTAATGAAACCTCAAAGTATATTAACTACGTCTGCTCAAACAGAAATTTAGGGTTTATTACTGGGAACACCCATGTGGGGTAGCCCTCCCCGAATCAAGGGAGCGGTTACCGGTGCCCCTAATTGTACCCCTTCATAATCACAACCACCTCAAACACACAGAAAAGGTCCATCATCATCTCTGTTTTTCTCAAAAACCTTGTTGTCACACATGCCCACCAAAATTCTATTTTTTTGGCCCATACAGGTTTGGATAGCTCGATTACGAAAAGATCTTTTCAGCCTCAACATGGTCAGGTCAAACAGACTTAACAGTGTCGATTCATACAAAGACGGTCTCGGTCTTCTCTACAGACTAGTAAATGTGCACGTGCAACGCACGTATGACATTAGACAATTCTTCGCTCATCCTCGAAACAACTAACTTGTTCGTTGTTCGTTGGATAGCATTTATGTATAGATATGATTGTAGGATGAACCAATAAGAATTACATTTCCCTAAAAAATGGACTACATTAGAGTAAATTTGAGGGAAAATATGCATGATTTTGGTGTGAACCTTCTATGATTATTTTAGGACAAGAGAGGACTGCATTCCGCGCCCCGTATCTGAGCAACAAGTCAACAAGCATGTTACCATGTGTTTATATTGCTGTAATTTTGCGATGATGCAACCAAGTAATCTCATTTAGAGTAATGAATTATGGATCTTTATTTTTATTTTAGGGTATGAATAACAATAGTGTTATTAACTATGTGGAAGAGAAAAGATTTGTTGCAGTGATAAGTCATTAATGAATGGAAGAAAACATGACCCCTTCCTACCTGGTAAGGGGCCAACTACTCGATCTCTTCAAAAGTATCATTAATAAATATAATCTTCTATACAGAAACCAAGTAATTTCATAAGAGTGCACTTCATGTTGTATCGCACATGTTAATCACATCATACCATCTTTCAAAAAACATCTAGACAAAGACTTCCCGTCTCTTCGGCGGCGGTGCTCCTCGGACGCCGGCCGTCACGCGCGCGACTTCCCGGAGCCCGGAGATCGGCGGATCTCCTTGGCTCCTTTCACCACGACCAGATCTGGGAGCGGCGGTCCGGGTAGGCTTGGCCTGGAGGTGGTGGCTTCAGATCTTCGCGGCGGCGAGGGCGGCGGCGGCAGTAGTCTCTTCGGAGGCGGTGTTGGAGACTTCCCGTCTGCCTCGTGGTGGGCTCCGGCGATCCAGAGTTTGGGGAGCTTGGGCAGCGGCGCGTCAACGGCAGCTTCGTCTTCGACCTCGACGCCGGGATCCAGTGTTCTTCGATGTATTTTTGCTTTGTTTCTGGATCTTTGTTGATCTGATGTAATCTCCTCCTTTCGCAAAAAAAAAAAGACTTAATGTATTACACATGAAAATCACATGTACGCGTACATTGTCGTTGTAGATTCCAGATCCCAGTCAAGTCAAAATCTTAAGGACAGAATACACATTATTTTCACAATGTACACATTACCATAAGCTTCGTCTCATCTCAAGGAACATAATAAAAAAAATTAGAAGTAAATACATATCACCAATGTGGTTCTAGAAAAACTGGTAGTAGTAGGCTGCTGGATTAATATAAGCATCTTTTGTTTCTTCTATCATATGTTTTTCTAACCATTCCATCTTTTTACTCCTCGGGTGAACCTGCATATATTGTCTTGACAAGTAATACTTGGAAAGAAAGAGAAAACTCACATGCCATATTGTTTTAAGAAAATGCACTGATGCTATTTAATTTTTTTTCATTGTTTACTCACTGGAGTACAACTGATACTACTACTATCGTCATTTGTAACTATGCAATTGCCTACAAGACATATCTGTACATTATAACAAATTAGTCGGATAATGTGATGGAATGTTGTGTTCCCATCTTATGCACACAATTTTTATCCAACATAACATCTTCCTGTTCCCATATCATTATTGTGTATACACCTGAAACCATACATACATAGTAGAAGTATCTACAACAATTCAAAAGGATATGCAATCACAATGTAGGCAGATTAGTTAGTAATGCAGTTGAAACCACACATGCTCTTTAAATGGGGAGCACTCCCCTTATCTAAACGTGACGTAGCTAGATGAATAATTTTCATGTACAATGCCTGCGATGAAAAAATTGGAAACTTATAATAACGGGGAAACACTCGATTCAATAAACAGTTGCATTCAATTTCATATAAGAAGTCGGAATCATATATACTCAACATGCTTACAACATGACATTGAAACTATAATGATTTCCATATCTTGTAAGTTGTAACACATAACACATGAGAACAGAGGGACGCAAAAGAATGTTGATATCCCGCTGAAAAAACTGAGAAGCTATAGTGACATAACTTATATTCCAAATTATTTTATCATCATGGTAATATAGGATAGACATAAAAAATTGAAATATACGATAAAATGGCATCAAAAATGTTCCTTCCGCAATCAAACATATCAATCATCATCTATTTATCATCTGAACCTATAGGAAAATACATCATTTGATTTCAATCTGTTGTAGATGTACCACCCCGGTGCTCATTCCATCATACCATCACAAACATTACAATCATTATTTCAGCAGGTCAATAAGCTAACAGGATAGAAGATCAAGTTTCAAAGTAGCCAAAAATAGCACAACTAAAAAAAGAAGACGGTAACACTATCCAAGTTGAAAAACTGCCAAAATATACCGAGAGGTTAACTTGACCATCAATTTCCGATCTCCCTTGTTGCCGAGAGGTAATAATGACCTTCTTGACCTCACAATGCTGACCTTCTTGACCTTCCGATCTCCCCTTATCTAAACTTGACGTAGCTAGACGAATACTGACCTTCCGATCTCCCTTGTTGCCGAGAGGTAATACTGACCTTCTTAACCTCAGAATGCATATATACTCCATCTCTGCAAACAGTATTAAAAATATCCATATAAAACTAAACTCATAACCATGTAATGCTCCAAAAATGACTTATCCGCAGTTTGCCTTCTTGAGAAAATTAAATAGGAGGAGGGTGGTCAGTACATACACATCTTTGGCGGAATTAAATAGCCTAGCTGGATCAATATACATCCTAGTCTGAAATTAAAGAACACACATCTTAATAAAACATTAAAAGATAGGTAACTTTTCTCATTACCCTCTTTAAGAATGCCAAACAGTCTTACGCCCCTAGTTGGTTCATTTTATTGCGAGGGGATACCCTGCAATTTATGTAGCATATACTTTTATTGCAAGAAGTTCAAACAGCCTAAACAATCATCACATATAAAAGAAAGTGAGGAAACTTAGAAGGATGGGGAGATTTAGCTACAGAAGTCCCGTTTCAGTATAATGCATAAATAATTGCTTATGAAGACAATCTAATAATACCATTACAGGTCCCTGAAGCTAGCAAGAAAGAATAGCAAGCTGTTAACTTCTCGGAGCTACCAAACATTCAGGAAAGGTCGAAGATAGCAAGAAAGAATGTCAATAATGGAAAGTGTATCACACAAACTTAAAATATATATTCATTGGACAAATGATGTTTTTGTATCACTGATGGCACCAAAGGTTCTCATTTTACTCTCAAAAGAAGGTTTTTTTATTGAGCTTTTAGAGGTATTACCATTAAGTTTCCAGCAAACAAAAAAACACTATTCAAATAACGACAATGTGATGCAAAAGGCACGAAAAATTGGCACAAAGTGTATTGGTGATTATTTAAAATTCATTTGGTTGAGAAATTTACACAAAACTCAATCCCTTAATTTTATCTGAATGTTGCCTCGCCTTCTTGCAGGAAAAAGAAACCATTTGGAACAATAGAATAAAAGTAAATGTTGGATGGTCCAACTTGAAAGATAAAGTTCATGCACCTCTACTCTTAGCACTTCCAGAAGGAGCATATGAACATTGCCAATAAGGTTCAGTTTTAAGATCCGTATAAATCCTGAAAAATTTAGGCTTCACAATGCATGTCTCCTAGCCTTCTTAATGATTTTTTTTGAAAAATATAAGGAATGATACCATGAGATCCATAAGTGGGGAGCATATATATTTACATTAATAAAGAGAGTTCAGATTTAGTTCATGCATAATTTTGAATGTGAGAAGTTGAGATTTGGTACATACACAACTCGTGTAAACATAAGTAGTATTGAGGAGTAGCAGTTCAGATTTGTAAATAGAAGTAGCTGTGCGATTTGTAAACATACACAAAACGTTGAGCAATTGAAGAAACATGTTGGCTTACAGGACCATAAATGCTAGCGTTGTGAACGTTAACACCATCTGAAAGTACTATACTTTAGCTTTGTATGGAGAACAACCTATTTATGAAATCCTAAAAAAGCGATCTAAGCAGAACAAAGAATAGGCATTCAGGATCGTAAGTAGAGAAATGCCAAACCTGAGAGTAGAGGGACTCGGGTTCCATTGCTGATGGAGCACCAGAACAACCTTAGTACATCGTAGGTGTCAGTAACGATAGTCTGAATCCATCCGGACCTAGATCAACGTTGCCAGATCGTTTCTGCTGCGGCACGCACGGCGGAACCCGTCGTCATGGTGTGGGCGTCCTAGCCTGGGAGCAGGGGATTCCTTGGATCTGGGAGGCCTGCGATCAAAGTCGGCAGCGGTGGTCCTCGGATCTAGAAGGCTCAATCGTGGCTACTACGGCGTGCCCAGGACGACCGCGGTGGGAGCGGTTCCTTCGAGCCGCTGGTCTGGCGCAGGTTGTGAGGGTGGGATGGGGGAAAAGAAGAACGCACGATCAGTGTGCGAGGTGTGGTCCGAGACGGGGGACGGGGTGTTCCGCTCCGTCAAACACGGAATCAATCTTGATCGTACGATGATAGTCGTTTAACGGCTGAGAATTGTTGGATCCGCCCCTCTCGGGCTTTTATTAGTAGTGGTGATTTTACACGCGAAAATCAACACAAAAATGGGGACCAATGGCATGAGAAAAAAACATCGTGGCTGTGCCTCGCACATATTTTTAGTACTAACAAATCTGCACTTTGCTTCTATTAATTCATTCCGGTCAATCTGGCAGATCGATCAACTTGTAGATTACTGCTTCGAAGCAGCGTGCTGGTGTCACGATGTATCGGTGAAATATGAGTATACCATGCTTAATCTCAGGAAAATGATCCATCGGATATAATATTCCATCTGTGCAGCTTGTCTTTCGTTTTCAGCGTTCGTTTGCTTTTTCTTGATGATGCAACCCACGAAAGTGACCGTGTCTACTGTCAAGAAGATCATACATGTATCTCGTGTTCCATTCTCAACCACGCATGTCGATCGCCTATCCGTATACTGCGGGGTGCTGGCTGTTGAAATTAATGTTCCACTAATCACTGTACATGCAAAGACGTATTTGTCTTTTTGTAGTCTCTCGTGCATCATTTTGACAATAATTCTCCCTTGCATAATGATTTACTCCCTCTATTTTTATTTAGTCCGAGTTTTTGATTTAGTTAAAGTAAAAGTGTGTCAAGTTTGTTCAAGAATATAGATAAAATTATCGACATCAATAATACAAAATATGCATAATATACAAATATACTTTATGATGATTTAATAATATAGGTTTTACATTATATATGTAATTATTTTTTATTATATATTTTTCCAATTTTATAAAGTTTGAATTTGACTAAACCCATAACGTGAAGTATTTGTTAATGGATGAAATACCAAACAATAAATTTAAATATAACTAATGGAAATTCACAATACCATATATTACTGAAATTAAGTATCCCAGTAATATATGGTATTGTGAATTTCCATTATAGACGAGAGCTCGTGTTGGGCGATGGCCGGCTGCCGGCACCTTAGAGCGCGAGAGTAGTCGCGTTTCGCCTTGCTGCCTCGGCGGCTTTTCTTTGTTCTCTTGCTTTTCTGGTTTTTGAGTTCCTTGTAACTCTTTCCTCTATCAATGAAATCTCCTGCGCTTCCTCAAAAAAAAAAATATTTCAGGATGGATGAAGTAATTCACGTTAATTTAGAACTTTCAGCATAGTTAGATCCATACTTTTCAAATACATCACTAAATTTGCTATTGTTTTTGAAGCAGTTTTATCTACTTTTACAAATTTTCACATGTCTAGTTTTTGGCTTGTGTTTTCGTAGACCTCCAAGACTAAACGTTTTTCTGAGTGAAACACAAGGACATCTGAGATTAAATGATACCTGTTCAGGATTAGGGTGGCAGATTAAAGAATACCATGATACTCCTTTGGAGGTTTATATTGTTTTAAGATTTGGGGTCTATGAAGCATAAACCTTTTTTTAAATCTAAGTTAGCTAAAACTATCGGAGGTGGCAATTTGGCTCATAGGAGCAAATGCTCTCATTATATAAAATAATTAAAAAACAATTTTAAAAATGTTAAAAAATTCTGATATAAATTTGTTGGTGTACATCTTGACATTCTATGTTAGTGCACAAATTTTCGTGGAGAAACAACATTTTATATGGCGTGTACAAAAAAGACAAAAAAATATCCTGTACGTAGTCGTGTTATAGCATCAAAACTTGTCTTTTTTACAGGAGCCACAATTATTTTTAGTTTTTTTTGAAAACTTGTGTACCAATATAAAATGTCTAGATGTACATGTAAAAATTTAGTTTAGAATTTTTGACACTTTGAAATGTGGATTCACATAATGGGAGCATATGCTCCTATGAGCTAAAGTGCATTTCCCAAAACTATCCCCTATTATTAACACTAAATAACACTGAAACTTTGTCCTCTGCTTCTTCCTCGGCTTCCCTCAATGAGTTTGTCCCACCACACTTAGATGCTAGGGAAGCTTTGGCCATGAATAAAGGTGTAGATGTTGTCCCAAGAGTGGACGAGGTTCCAGACGACGGTGGAGGGTGAAGGGGCATCCTTTACATAAGTGGATTGCCGTTTATGGGGCCCTTAGGCACAACTGGCAAATAGGGTCATGGAGCCAGCCTCTGACGGTCAACATATCAGTCGTTAACAACTTTCTGTGCAGGGCCAACCAGGCGAACAACCTGCATTTGGGCTCGACGAACACCTTCCATATTTTTTGAGCTAGAAAAGGTGGGTGTCAACCAAGGAATTGTGCTTGGTACGTCGAGCTTGTGATGTAGATTCCCTCATTGGTCAAAGACCAAGAGATGGAGTTGAGGTGTTGAGGCGCAATCCGTGTTGCCTGAATGGTATCCCAGACGTCTATGCATGTACTGCAACAGTTGTAACGGCATGTTGAGACACGTAGCGAATCCAGTTTGTTTTCGATCTCCTTTGCGACACAACGATTCTTTCTAGTTGCAATCTTAAAAAGGTCAGGCGTTCCAAAGGCGAATGAGGACCTCCATCACGCCAACTATCGTGCCAGAAGGAAGATGTTTCTCCATTTCCAACGGTGACCTTGTGGAAGCCTTGAAGAGGGTCATGTCTGATAGCTAGTGATCCCTAACTGGCAAATAACTAAGTACATGTACGTACGTGAATCATAACTAAATACCGATAGATTGTCTGATCGCACTACTATAACGTGCACGCATCGCCGCCCGGCTCAACACGGATAGAGATAGCTATGCTAGACAGAGATCTCTCGTGAAGTATGCCAGCCTGAATTGAAGCCACCGACGTTTCTCTCTTCCTTCGCGAGCACACAAGCCGCAGGAAAAGGCAACATATTACTCAACATTTTTATCAGGATTTGCGATTGCAATCCAACATTGGTGGAGACTTACATTGGTTTTATTTTCAAGCAAAAGTCAAGAGAGATTTTAATAGCTCCATCACGAAGTGATCTTTTCAGGCGCAAGGTGGTCAAACAAACTTATACTATCACGACGTCGATGCACATTTGTAACTTTCTTTTACTATTTTAGTTCGATCGGTCAATCTGGCAGCACGATCAATTTGCAAATTGGTGTCGGCAAGGAGACAACGTGGGCTGGTATGATGATATGTTTCTAAAATAGAATAGCTATCATGCTACTGCTTAATCTTTTCTTTTTCAGATATACCATGCTTAATCTTGGGGAAACAATCCGTTGGATATTATAGAAGTATTCCATTAGGCAGCTTGTCTTTCGTTTTCAGGGTTTGTTTGCCTTTTCCGGATGATGCAACCGACGAAAGAGACGCATCCTGATCTACAAGATCATGTATCTCGTGTTCCATTCTCTACCACGCATGTCGATCGTATTTCCGTGTAGACTGTGGAGTGGTGGCTATTGAAATTGATGATCTACTGATCACATCCCATTCATGATTCATGTGTAGGACGTGTTTGACTCTTTTTCTATAGTCTCTCCTGCAACACCTGCATCCTCTTGCCAATAATTTCCACTTCCATGTGTGGGCAACTGAATATTATAAGTAAATATAATACAATATAGAAGAAACTAGCAATACACACATATTGTTTTTGCCCAAATCCGTTGACTTCTGCACATATTATTGATCGAAGTTTATAAGTTGACTACATAAAAAATAGATTACATGCATACGCACACTTTTGACTAAGTCCTTAATTATTCACTACTTCGAAAGAAATACAATTCTACATTACATACTTACTCCTCGGACTACATTTTTCTAATTTTCAGCTGTTTCATTAGCTGAGACTACATGCCAATAATAAGAATATTGTAGGCTTAGAAACACGCAAGTTTAGTGGCCTTGATCCAAAAAAAAAAAAAAAACTCTAGAAAGTTGACGTGCAAGAAAATATTTGTAACTTTACCAGAAAAGAAGGTACAATTATTTTGTAAATGAGCAGTTGATTAGTTTTCACATATTCAAAGTTTTCTTTATATAAATAGTTAGCAAATCCTAACTAAAAATTACAGAGGACACCATCTACATATTTTAAACCTTAATCATGAATATTTAAGTGATTGAATCCTACCATTAAATTTACATGCAAATATTGGTCAACCCATACCTTAATCATGAATATCTAAGTGATTGATTCCTACAATTAAATTATCATGCAAATACTGGTCATACAAGAATGTTTAAAATTATGATGCAATAAGAAATTAAGTTTAGAAAATTAACATCTAAATATTTCATAAGAGAAACTTTAGCTTTGTTCAAATTAGTTACTACTTCTCCCAAAAAAATATGTCTTTTTATGATTTAAGTGTGGCTATTGGCTTGTCCAACTACATGTGTTTTCTACTTTAAACACTAGGACCATGATTTTTTTATACAAATCTATCATATAATCCACAAATTATAGAATAATTTATCTTCTAAAGAAAAAACTTGCAAAGAACGCACGTCTTATATTTCTAAATGAATAAAGGGCATATGCTCCCTCTATTTTAAAATGCATCTTACACATATTTTGAAAATTTTAAAAATAGAAACAAAAAATTGCACATGCATCTTGTTGCCTGCCAAAACCCACCGGCGAGCAGTGGTTAAGCAACACGAAGAGCCGGGAGACTCCCAAGACTGCTAAGTGGGCCCTGGTGCCTCGCGTCGTCCCGCAAAGTCCCAGCACACGTCCTGGCGGTTGCAAGGGCGTGCCACCTGACCTATACCTGATCAGGAAGGTGTTGGATTGCTTCGATTAGTCTCCTGCATGGTAGACACGTAAACATTAAATACGAGCCCGATCGGCTCTCAGGTTGCCCTGTGGATCGGCTCAAAGAGCCGATCGCCCCATGGTTCACGTTGGATTTACGATGACATGGAGATCCTGCTTGATCAAAACAAAGCTAAACCAATCTACGACAGTTTAGGGTTTTCACCGCATAATCGGAACATCCTACGCGTAGTTGGGCCTAGCAGATACGAAAGATGATGGAAACTATTCCTAAAAGAGGCCTAAAAACCAACGTTAAGTCAATTCCCGGAACATCCCTTATAGGAACGGTAAAACAACACCTCACGCACTACCGGATCGTCCAACCCCAGCATAAGGCCTAATCATGCAGATATTAAACTAATCCTTGAAACAAGGAGCAACTATAACAGATCGGATCTACTAAGTAACGGACAAGCAAGGTGCTGCCCTTACACCTAGGGCAGCTAGATGTCGAGGGACGGCATTGCTAAGCAAATATGCATAAGAAAAGCATCAATGCAAGCCCCAAAACATCTACGATAAATAGTGCTACTCGCCATCAACAACGCTTCAGCACGAGTAACACAAGGTAACGAATAAACGTATACTGCCTAGATCGCAAGATGCGATCTAGGCAGCATGATGCTTACCCGGAAGAAACCCTCGAAATAAGGGGTGGCGATGCGCCTGGTTTGTGTTTGTTGTGAACGTGATTGTCCTCCTTTCTCAATAACCCTAGGTACATATTTATAGTCCAAGGGACTTTCTAATTCGGAAATAAACTAACCCGTGTACGGGCTAGACTCTATCTTTTAATTCTAACCGACACGATCTAATAATATACAGATACACGGGCAATCTAGCCCAAACTCTTCGCGCAAGGCCGCTTCAGAGACGCTCCACGTGTACATCCTTCAAGCCCATCTCAACTACGGCACATCTCTTGATTTGGCCAAAATCTGGTGATAACACACGCCCCCCTGGTTTTGGCAATGATAATTTCAAAACCACTCTGTTTTTGCTTCGAAGGGTCATGTCGTGGCAGAACAGAACCGTTGCAGTATCCTTCATCATGATACCCTGTCTTCTCAACTTCTGCACGATTGACAGTTTTGGCACCGCCCCCTCGGAAATCACCACAGCATTAAATTTCCACTATATCCCCCTTTACTTAACCACATCGAGCAGTTCGCTTCTTCATCCTCTTGCTCCATACTAGCCATCAAAAAGCCCTCCTCCACCATGGACTCATCCTCCTCCTCCGCTGCATCGGCTCTCTCCTTCCAATCTTCCTCTTCAGATGAGCCGATGCCAGGGCCCGACCAATGGGATGAGCCGGAGTGGGACTTCGACTATGTGCCAGATGGCCCACCCGAGGCCCTCGTCGGGTCAGATGGCGACCTGTCCCTGACCGATGGGGAGGACGACCTCCAGTTCCTCATTGAAGGGGAGCTGGAGAGCGAGAGCGAGGACGACCTCCATTCCTGGGCGAACTCCACCTCCTCCGACGAGGAGGAGGAAGAAGAAGAAAAGGAGGAAGAGGGGGAAAAGGAGGAAGAGGAGGAGGATGACTCCTCCTCTTCCGCTGGGTATCCGCCGACGAAGCGTTTCGGCGCTTGGGCGGACAGCGAAGACGATGATGATGACGAGGAGGAAGAGGTCCCGGCCGAGGGCTGGGTCAGCAGCGACGAGGAATTCTCCGGAAGAAGCGCCGACGGCAGCTACGATGCCGACGACGAGGCCAGCGAGGATTAGTAGTGTAGAATTAGTAGTTCCTGAGCAATCGGCTCTTCTTTTGTTCTTCCTCTCTTGAGCAATCGGCTCCTTATTGTAAAAAACCCCTCTTATTAATGAAGAAGTGCTTCCAGTTAATTTTGCCGATAGTCAAAGTCAAACAATCCCCAAAAGAGCCGATGGCACCGCATCGGCCTCTACCATAAAACACGAGTAAGGCCAACCTAATTGCCCTTCCAAACGGTAACCTGCGACCTCCGTCTGAGAAAGCAAACTCAGATCCCCAAAATCGCCGCCCAAGCAGCTCCACGAATCTCAGATCTCAACCGCGCCATCCCAACTCCGCAGCGCATCAAATGGCGGAATCATCCAACGCCAACGCTATGGTCTCCGGTCTGAAGGTAATCCTTAACCGCCTCTTCGCCATTCGAAACAATGTTAGGATTAAACAGCAAACACCTGAATTAATGTCCTATTCCGTTATTAATTTTAGGTTTCAGACATCCTGCTGCCGCATCCTTCTCTCCCAAATTCTATGTGTCTTGGCTCTCGTTCTTCCGAGAGTCCCGCTCACTTAATCTCATGCGAGGCCAATAGAATCCCCTTTGTGAACCAGAATTTAGATCTGACTTCCTGGGCCGACTGCCTGCGAGCCTGGCCTAATCCTCCTGAAGGTTGGGTGGCATGGTACAGTAGAGTGTCTAAAACCCATTATGCCACCTGGGAAACGATAGGGATAGCCGATGCTTTGTCATTATCATTGTCCCCCCTTGAAAAGAATGAGAACATTCTGAAAACCATCGGCTACTTTTGGTCTGATGCACTGAATTGCTTCATGTTCGGCCATGGCCCCATGACACCAACTCCGCTGGACGTGGCCATGATCACAGGCCTGGACATTGCATCCTTAAGCCCTTCTGCTTTTAAGTTGCCAAAGGTCCCTTTCACCCTTTCCTCTAAAACAGAGTGTACAAGCTGGGGCGCCTACCTCAGGCGTTATATGAAAACCAAAGGCCCTGTGACAGAGAAAGAGCACACGGCCTTCTTGAACTTCTGGCTGGAGCACTTCATATTCTGTGGTCCTTCACTCGCCCCAACCAAGAATTACCTTTCCCTGGCCTATGAACTCGCCAAAGGCACTCAACTTGGCCTTGGCAAACTGTTCCTTGGAGAGGTCTATCGATCTCTTCAACTGATGTCTGTCAAGCTGTTCTCCCAAAAGACAGTTAAAACAGGAGGCCCCTGGTGGTTTATTCAATTATGGGCTCAGCTGTACTTTCAGAACCAGATCCCAAACTTCCCACCTTTGGCCACCTGCACCTTCCCAGATGCTAATGGGAAGGATATCCGATGCACTAGCTATGGCCAAGCTCTGTATATCCTCCCAGGCAGCAGGCTGACCCCTAAGGAAGCAGCAGAGTGGTTCAAGATTTTCTTCCAAGGCTTGGGCAACCCCCTGTTCTTCCCTTATACTGAATCGGAGAACTTTGAGAATCCAGTCTCCTTCCGGTTAGACAGTTTTGCCGATGACGCTAGCACCTGGCACTTGTACTCTATCATGATCCGTCCTTGCTTTCTCCCAGTTGGCATGAGTACCTCTAATAGGATCATCAAGCCTGGTTATGAGTCTTACCAACCGGTGGTAGTAGCCCGGCAGCTTGGTCTCGGGCAAGTGCCCCCATACTTCTTTCTCCACCACCTGACAGCAAGCAGAGCTGAACTGCCTGACATCCTTACTGGCCAAAGGTGCTATACCTTCTTTGACGCTCTGGCCATTCCAATTCCTCACAACCTCTGTTTCACCACCACTACCGATGGTTTCGAGACTTGGTGGTCCATGTGGAAGACCCACGCCTTCAGAAGAGCTCTAGGACCGTTGCTGAAGCAACTTGATGCCGAATATGACGTTCCTGCACACCAGGTACCATTACATATAAATTTCCTGCAATGGCTCATGATGATTGTCTGAAACCTGGTTCTATCTCTTGGCAGCAACAAGATGGCCCAGAGCCCGCGCAAGCCGATGGCTCCCCCTTCAAATTCCTTCCACCAGCCCCGGTGGTTCTCTTCTGCCAGAGCTCCCCACCCCTAAAGAAGGTCATAATGCAGAGTCAGCCGATTTTGCCGCAATCGGCTCCCAAGAGTAAAGCATCCTCGGGGCCAGTTGCCCCCCGAGCCTCAACCCAGGCGAGGAAGGCAGTGAGGAAAGTAGCTGCCAAAAAGACCCTGAAGCGCAAAGCTCCTGTCCAAGAAAGCCTGCATGTAAGCTGACTCGTGCCTTGACCACATTTATCTGTCCTCCCAGTCTTTGTAACATGCTTGTACTTCTTTTTACAGACTTCCACCGAAGAGAACTCCAGCGGGGAGGCCCAGTCCAGCCAAAGGGACTCGAACCCGGGCAACTCCGGGAGATCCACCACACAGAGTCAGACGGACTCGCCAGCGTCGGCTTCTAGGAAAAGGTCGACTCCCGAGCCTGTTGCTCCTCAAGCTCCGATCAAAACAGGGTCACGCGTGAAGCGTCGATGCGTTAAAAGGGCTCGCAAAGACCCACGAGTTTCCTCGCCAAGCCAGGAGGTTTCAAATGTAATTATTTCACCAGTTCATATTTCATGTCGTCCCATTGCTACTTGGATCGGCTCACCATTCCTTTTGCAGACTAATGAGACCTCTAGCGGGGACGTTGAAGAGGTACTGATGCCATCCGCCACGCTAGACCTAGCCACCTCGACGAGCGTGGCTGACCAAGTGGCTAACCTAGCCAAGTCCACAGAAAAGCCGATTATCACACCATCGGTTGCTCCTCCTACTTTGGGAGAGGTACACTCCACTCCCTTGGCTCTACCCTTTCCTTTGTTGTATACTAATACTGCTCTTGTTCGTCTGTCAGGGTTGTGATCTTTCAAGCTTGCTGACGTTCGATCCTGAATCCATCGAACCAGCTACTTCCAAGGCAGGTGAAGAGCCAAGTCCTAGCACGGTCCATGGTCCACTCCAGCGTCTCAAGGCTTTGCTCTCCTCCTCAGTTGAGACCCTGGTTGAAAACCCCGAGGCAGTCAAAGGCATCCTTGAAGACATCCAGCCTCATCTCCCGGTGACACTGCAGGTGAAGCTTTGGCCAGCTGTGACTCTGTCGGTCTTCAGGTCAAGGGTGCAGTCGGCTCGTCAAAGAATTACCCTTCGTCACGCCCAGCTTCCGTTGAGAGCCGATATTGCAGATAAGTGTCAACGGCTCAACGAGAAAAAGGCTGCTTTAGACGCCAAAACTGACACTTCTGCCAATAGTGCCGAACTCGAGACCCTGCGTAAGGAACTGGAGAACCTTGAAGAGAGGGTCAGGGTGACCAAGCAGCTTATCCAAGACAAGGAAACCCTCATTGCCTGCTCTCAAGAGGAAGCAAAAGGCCTCACAGCCGATCTGAAGACCGATCTGGCTGAAATTCGTGCCTTGAGCAGTCAGCTGGTGACGGGCAAAGACGAGGACGACGAGGCTGAGATCGCCGAGGTGGATCATATCCGTGCTGACGCCCTCCATGCCCTTGAGGCATTCCTCCAGTAGAGCCTCTCCATGTACCTTGATAACTGCTCAACTGAGCTTGTACCTCTGCTTATAATAGTTTGTACCTCTTGAGTCGATGGCTGCGCATCGGCTTTTATTCTAGAGTATATTTTTTACGGCCGATTTATTTATGCATCGGCCCCCATATTTGGCCATTGACACCCACTGGGCACATACGTAATTTCGTACCTTATCCGTTTAAGTGCCCCCCGAGCCGATTTTTTCAAGTAATTGAGGATATCGGCTCTTTGGTCATCCTACTACGGCTACGTGACATGCTCGAGATGAGATTTTTGCTTTTCATTTTTTGGGGCCGATCGCGGGGATCGGCCTTGCCACGTACGTCTACTGATTTGGATCTTGCTACTCTGTCAGGCCGGTGGATAAGACCAGCCTCACCCCATTTTTTGAAGCTTCGATGCGCTCACAGCCGTCCAAACTGATTCCAGAGAGCGGCTCTTGGTCGTCTGCATCCCAAATAGTCATGGCAGCTAGTGAGATCTCGATTGAGTCATCTGCCTGAACGACCTCCACTTCATCTCCATCCCACTGTATGATGCATTGGTGCATTGTGGATGGGATGCAACAGTTGGCGTGAATCCAATCCCTTCCTAGCAAGACAGCGTAATTGCTTTTGCTGTCGACGATGAAGAACGAGGTTGGTATGGTTTTTCGGCCTACGGTCAGATCTACATTCAGAACACCTCTTGCTTCTGATGCTTGGCCGTTGAAATCGCTTAATGTGACGTTGGTCTTGATCAGATCGTCATTGGAGTGTCCTAAACGTCGTAGCATGGAATACGGCATTATGTTGACTGCCGCTCCCGTGTCAACCAACATCTTGCTGACAGGCTGCCCATTGATATAACCTCTCAGGTATAGGGCTTTCAAATGCCTGTAGCTCCTCTCTCGTGGCTTCTCAAAGATCACTGGCCGTGGACCGCAGTCGAATTGAGCCACCGATACTTTCTCGTCCTTTGGAGCACAAAATTCCGACGGGAGTATAAACACCATGTTGGTATCAGCCGATGCCTCTGCATCGGCTTTTGTCTGTTTAGGGCGCCACACTTTCTTTGGCGGGCGCATCTCTGTCTCCAGCGTTTGCTGAATTTTCACGGCCAGATCGGGCCGTGCCTTCCTTAACGTGTACAGGTACTGTGCTTCGGCTTCCTCCAGGTTTCGTAGCCGCTGCACCCTACGCTTCTGCGAATGGCTGAGTCCATCAGGGCACCACCTTGGCCGGTGGTACCTATCCTCTTCTTCATCTGACTCCTCGAAGTCTTCATCTTGAGACGACTCAGCTCATTTGTTCTGAGGTGGGAGAGGCCCGAGACGCTTGAACACTGAAACTTTATTGGTTCCCTTCCTCTGCTGTCTACATTCTGGGCAGTTCTCGATTGTAGGCAATCGGCTCATTCCTGAGTCCCAGCAGTGTTTAAAGAAAGGACAGTTCCAATGCCTATCCATGTCTTCTTGTTCTCTTGAGTTCCCTCCAGCGTGACGCTCGTACCGTTCATCGTCTCTATCATATCGACGATACCTCCTGTCATCTGCATCAGACCGACGATATCTTTCATCATCCACGTCGTAGCGCCGACGTCGGTCATACTGCTGCTCATATTTGTTAAGGAGATGCGCGGAGAGTGGTCGTTGATACCGCACGCTTCTCACTTCTTCTTCTGTCAGGTACCGTCTGTTATCATGTTGGGGCCGGTCGCGTGGATCGGCCTCCTCTTTCCCCTTGCCACGGGAGTGACTGCTTTCTGCTTTATCCTTGCCATGGCGGTTCACAGGCCCTACCATGTTGACATCAAAAGAGAAACCTGGCTCGCATCTTATGGAGTGACTGAGATCCACCATGTTGACGCCAGGAAACGGATGTGTGTCTACTTTCATGGCAAATTGTCCGAAGATTAATCGGCCTGACTCTATCGCCATTTGAATCTGTGTGCGCAACACTTTGCAGTCGTTGGTGGCGTGGGTGAACGTGTGATGCCATTTGCAGTATGGCCTACCGTTCATCTCTTGTGACGTAGGAATTTTGTGGCCTTCGGGTAACTTCAGCTGTTTCTCCTTCAGCGGCAAATCAAAAATCTGCTCAGTTTTGCTTAAATCAAAGTCAAACCCTTTTGGAGGCCCTGGTTGTTTCACCCATTTGCAGGACACGGGAACTGCCGTCCGAGTCCATTCAGCCACGGCGACTTCCTGATCTTCCGCAGGTCTTCATCCTCTTCGGCGTCGACCAGGCCTATCGTGCGCTTGAACTTGTCTTGGTACAATTCTGGGTGGCGCTGCTCATACAATGTCAGTTTCTGTACCATGTGCGCCAACGAATTGTACTCCACTTGGAACGTCAGATCCTTGAGTGGCGCTGCGAGGCCTGCCACGGCCAGCTCGACTGCTTCTTTCTCAGATAAATGAACCGAATAACATCAGTTCTTGACAGTTCTGAAACATTGAATGTATTCAGACACCGTCTCTCCTCGCCTTTGCCGAACCTGCGTCAGATCGGCAATGCCAGCTTCGGTAGCTTCTGAATGATATTGTATGTGAAACTGCTCTTCCAGCTGCTTCCATGTCCGAATCGAACTGGGGGTAGCGAGGTGTACCACCCAAAGGCTGGACCCGTGAGAGATTGGGCAAAGAACCTCACACGTAGCGGTTCGATCTTTGAAACCATGCCCAGCTGTGCCAAGTATCGGCTCACGTGCTCGATGGAGCTAGACCCTTCTGATCCACTGAATTTTGTGAAGTCAGGGAGCCGATATTTAGGCGGCAGCGGGATCAGGTCATACTCGTTGGGGTACGGCTTGGAATAGCCGATTGTTCTCTTCTTCGGCAGGATGCCGAACTGATCTCTCAAGATTGCGCTGATCTGATCCACAGTAGGGGCTGTAGGGGTTGAGCTTTCATGACTCGTTGCAGTGGCATATTTAGTTAGCCACGCTTGTTTCTCAACATCTGCTCCAGAACTCCCCGCTGCTCCAGCAATCCCTCCTGCCGTAACAATCGCTCCTGCTCCGGCAATTCCTCCTGCTGAAGTTTGGATCGCGTGCGTCCAGTTGTTGCAGTCCGGCACGTATGTGCACACGTATCCATATGGGATCTCCTTGGGCGGCTCATACAAGAATTGGTAGTCGCCAGGATCACCTCCAACCTTGTAGACAACGTATGCCGGTGAACCTTGTTGCTGTGGAGCTGCCATCGCGAATGGCAGTGGTGGCCTGGTGTGGAATGGTATCTCTCCCTGGTGAGTCCCTAAAGCAGGTCCTGACGGAGAATACTGATGTTTCATGATTTCTTGCACCACACGAAGCGCAACCCGCTCAAGCGTATTCACCAGGCTCTCAGAATGCCGATGTAGAGAATGAGCCACAGCATAGTTGATTTCCTGGCGCAGGGCTCTGGTACGTTCCTCCGAAGGGAGAGACAGATCTAATCCCTCGAACGCGCCTTCGGGTGTGAATCCTTTGAACCTGATGCCGTGCGAACGGGTTTTCTCAAAAGAGCCGATGAGATCGGCTTCAAAGATGGCCTTCAGCTCATCGTATTTCTTCTTATGCTCTGCAGGTAGATCCTCGTACTTGATCAGTTCGTCCGACATCTTGGCTGCCGATGTTGACGTGGTTGTTGTAGAAAGTGTCCCACCGGGCGTGCCAGAATGTGTTGCCTGCCAAAACCCACCGGCGAGCAGTGGTTAAGCAACACGAAGAGCCGGGAGACTCCCAAGACTGCTAAGTGGGCCCTGGTGCCTCGCGTCGTCCCGCAAAGTCCCAGCACACGTCCTGGCGGTTGCAAGGGCGTGCCACCTGACCTATACCTGATCAGGAAGGTGTTGGATTGCTTCGATTAGTCTCCTGCATGGTAGACACGTAAACATTAAATACGAGCCCGATCGGCTCTCAGGTTGCCCTGTGGATCGGCTCAAAGAGCCGATCGCCCCATGGTTCACGTTGGATTTACGATGACATGGGGATCCTGCTTGATCAAAACAAAGCTAAACCAATCTACGACAGCTTAGGGTTTTCACCGCATAATCGGAACATCCTACGCGTAGTTGGGCCTAGCAGATACGAAAGATGATGGAAACTATTCCTAAAAGAGGCCTAAAAACCAACGTTAAGTCAATTCCCGGAACATCCCTTATAGGAACGGTAAAACAACACCTCACGCACTACCGGATCGTCCAACCCCAGCATAAGGCCTAATCATGCAGATATTAAACTAATCCTTGAAACAAGGAGCAACTATAACAGATCGGATCTACTAAGTAACGAACAAGCAAGGTGCTGCCCTTACACCTAGATAATAGTGCTACTCGCCATCAACAACGCTTCAGCACGAGTAACACAAGGTAACGAATAAACGTATACTGCCTAGATCGCAAGATGCGATCTAGGCAGCATGATGCTTACCCGGAAGAAACCCTCGAAATAAGGGGTGGTGATGCGCCTGGTTTGTGTTTGTTGTGAACGTGATTGTCCTCCTTTCTCAATAACCCTAGGTACATATTTATAGTCCAAGGGACTTTCTAATTCGGAAATAAACTAACCCGTGTACGGGCTAGACTCTATCTTTTAATTCTAACCGACACGATCTAATAATATACAGATACACGGGCAATCTAGCCCAAACTCTTCGCGCAAGGCCGCTTCAGAGACGCTCCACGTGTACATCCTTCAAGCCCATCTCAACTACGGCCCATCTCTTGATTTGGCCAAAATCTGGTGATAACACATCTTCACGTGCTACATACTCACAAAGTTGTTTCATGGAAAAACGACTTGTCATGTGATGTATGTAAAAAAGACAAAGTTTAGTGTGAAAAGTAATGCTTTTCACAAGATAACTTTTCTCTTTTTTACATAGATCACAAAAAATATTAGTTTACCGTGAAACTTAACGAACGCACATATATTGTGGAGATTTACATGTAGATTTTTTTTGGCAAATTTTTTTGACACATTGAAATATAGTTTGTTTGGTAAAGTTAGCATAAGCACCCGGGAGCCGAATTGAATTTTCGTATGTTTTGATTGTGTTGTTTTCTGTAGCATGGTTAGCATGCACTTACTCAATCCCAAAATATAAGATGTTTTGGTAGGATTAAATAGGCTGCCGAAACATCTTATGATTTTCGACATGGGAGGTACCTCTTAAATTTTGTAGTACTTATCACGTTCGTTTGATTAGTTAGAAAAATCATACATTTTTCCAAGAACCTCACATGAAGGAATGAATGTTAGTAGCTGAAATAAACATAATTCTGATCATAAAAGACTAAGATATTCCTTATGAACGCGAATGCCCAGACCGACAAACATACATTGAAATTTACCTACTTTAAAATTGATATTTAGTTAGTTTAAATGATTTTATTATTAGATGTATTATGCTTTTAATTAGAAAAATAAAGTGAATTTATGAAACCTAAAAATTTCAACAGGGTGAATTGCAAATGGCATCTTTGACGCATCGATAATTTTTTTGATCAAATCTGATGCATCAATAAATATTTACACATTTAAAAACACTGTTGTAGTTCAACCTAATCTTCCTACCTTCTCCATATATTTTGCTTCAACCTCTGCAACAACAAAACGTATTGAATTCAGGAACTTCTAGAAACGGAAATATCTTTGGAAGAAAGAAAAAAACTATGAGCCAGCTCTTTCAGCTATCCACTCCACTGGCCATGGTTGGAGAGACACAGGCAGAGGTTGCAGCCCCAACCCAACCACCAAGCTGGCAAGCAAGAAAGCAAGCATTGAAATCTCCAAGCAACGCCTCGCCTACAAGGAAACAAAAACCGATCAGAATCCATCATAGCACATGCACAGTCACCATATCATCCTATGTTCTCTCTCCACACCCAACTTATCCATTATCTAGTAATCACATTTGGTCTACATTAAATTAGCAAAGCCATCGGCATCAAGGCATCGATTATTGCTGCTAAACCATGTCATAGGAGACACATTTTGCCTCCGTCTCTTCTTCTCCTTCAGACTTGTCGCCAGGGAAAATCTCGGAGACAAAAAAAAGGTTAAGATGAGCCATCAACAAACAAGGTAACTTCGTGCGACGCACCGACGCTGCTGTATGAAAACAATGGTAGAAGGAAAAAGTTACATAACAAATATAAAAAATGTCACTGTGACTGATTTTACTAGTAGTACCACATTCCACTCTCTTCCCAAGAGACAAGCCAAACCCAAATCATCATCTTTTGTTTTGGAGTAACTTATGCGGCAACTCGTTCCTGTTTTGCCGCCCGTTTGATGCAAACAGGTGGTGTTGGCTGTGCAAATTTTCATATTCTTATCATGCAGGATACAACAACTTGCACCTCATTTGCAAATTAGTACACTAAATTGCAAAATGGGGAACCGGGGTACAATAGCTTGTCATTCGAATTTAAATTAGTGCACAACCTATAAGGTTACGTCGTGCTTGATGTCACGGTGCCACGGTGGCAAGTGACAAACACCATGTGTGTGAAAAATTTCCATACCCCCTAACTCTTTCGAACATTTTAGTTGGGTCTTCGTTTCCCTAGTGAGCATAACATGACAAAAAAGGGGTGTCCATGCGGTGGCCATATGGATTCCCCAATCCCCAATCCTAACCCTACACGACGGTGACGGCGGCGTGTGGGAAGGGACGGCGGCGTGTGGGAAGGGACGGCGTTGGCTTAGAGGGTGAGCGGAGACGGCGTCGGTGGCAAGGGCGTAGCTGCGCGATGGCTTCGATCGAAAGCTCTGACAATTCTCAATCCAAAATCTCTAGTGACGTTGTCGGTGGTGGCGGAAGCAGCAACAACGCTGATGGCGAGGAATGGAAGCGTAATGGTGATGTTTTCTAGCCTAAGGTGATGGTGATGAGCAGGGAAATCCTGGAACACCGGTGAGATTTCCTGAACATTCTTAGGTTAACTAAATAGGAAATAAATTTTTGAATAATTGTTGTTATTTTTTCCTAACTGGTTGCTTTTTGTTTATATAAGTGAAAATAAAGCATCCAGTTGTTGTTGAATTGCAGTACCAGTACTAGAACGGGCAAGCCACAAGAAGAAATTGTAAGGATTTATAAGAAGCCAATGTGAAACTCGTTAGTAAGATTGCTAAAATAGGGATGGAGTTACGGTCAGTGAAGGCAGTTGAAAGTGCATGGACCCCCCACGTGTGGTTTTGGTAATTAATGACAATCCCCATGGACAAATATTGTTTGCAGTGAGTTATGATTGTAGGATATGTTCATAGGCAATGCTTGAACCATGTGTTGTCTTCAAGGTTAAAAGAATAAGGAAGTGAAGAAGATAAAGTGATGACCAAGTTAAACAAGGAGTGATACGAAGATTGGTCATGAGAAAGTTGAGCCTATGGCAAGTATGTCTTGAAGAAGAAGATGGGGTGAGCTCTCATGTATGTATTGAAGACATAAACATAATGAAGAAAGAAAAAATAAAATGCAAGTTCAGGATGATTCATCTCAAAATCGATATGTGAAAACACCGAAGAACAGGCTCTCCCATAGTAGAGTATACGGGAGAATTTCACATGACATCACTAAGCAAGCGTAATTAAGAAAGATGTTCCAACTTAAGAAGGTCAATATCATCATCATCTAGTTTAAGTAGAATGTGTAGGGACGACAAGGTTTGTTCTTGATACATTTTCTATTTTATCCGTCTCATGTTGATGGTTGGTAGACCGTGATTATGATCGATACTTGTACTATCAAGAGGGGCTCTCCGGTGAATAACTTGATCGTATTATTTGGAGAGAGCTCAAACATTTGCATGCTTGGTATCATATTTCTTGGTTGTTGTTTATATATTATCCATGTGAAGATTTTAGAGTTTGTGGTTATTTTCATGACATGCTCTAGCTCATTAAAAAATGATTATGTATGAAAATTTTGGTGCACTTTTATGCTGCAGCTCTCACCGGTCCTTTTATGAGAGAGGGTGAACACCTCTATCTAATTGATATTTTTGCTGGATACTACCGTTCTTTATCTTTCAACAAAATTGGTTCCGCGGCTACTCCTATACACGTTCACGCATCGCCGCCCGGCTCGTCATTCTGAGGTGGAGACGTGGAGTATGCCATCGCCTGAATCCACCGACGTTCCTTCCTTCCTGAGCACACAAGTCGCACGAAAAGGCAACACATTATTCAATATTTCTACCAAGATTCGAATTGTTATCCAACAATGGTGGAGCCTTACACATTTGTTTTTTCCCAAGGGAAAGCAAGACAGATTTTTATAGCTCCCCCACGAAACAATCTTAATTTTCAGGCCCAAGGTGGTCAAACAAACCTATATACAGTATATTATCACGACGTCGGTGCACATTTGATTTGTATGTTGTTTTTCTATTCTACTCCGGTCAATCTGGCAGCCCGATCGACCAACTTGCAAACTAGATCTTGGGCGAGGAAGCAATGCATGTGTGCTGGCGCGACGATCTGTTTCTAAAATGGCTACCATATCCTACTTAATCTTGGGGAAAATGATCCATCGAATATACTGTGTAGGTTCCATTATGCAGCTTGTCGTTCAATTTCAGCGTTTGTTTGCCTTTTCCGGATGATGGAACCAACGAAAGAGACTCATTCTGATCTACAAGATCGTGCCCCTCGTGTTCCATTCTGAACCACGCATGTCGATCGCATATCCGTATTACACGTTGTGGAGTGGTGGCTGCTGTAATTAATGATCCACTACTCACTCCACTCATTATACACTATATAAAAGTTAGTCAACTTCACGCAATCTCCCTGATTTGGGAACTGTTGATCCATAATTTTTACATCACTTACCCGTGGGCCTTTGCCTTCTATTTTAGATTTTCCTTTTTTTTTGTTTGCTTAATCTTTGAAATTTGCCATTCAGGCTACCGGTTGTCTTGTGAGATCTTCCCGGTTTCTGTTTTGTTGGAGCCGGTCAAGGATTAGTTAGTTATATTTCTACCGCGTGTCCACTACACGTCATCACTCCATCTAGAAACAATTTTACGTGTCCGTCCTGATTCCACTATGGAATAATCGAGAGATCTATAGCATTAATTTCGGTTAAGATTACGATAGAGCCACATCAAAAAAAAAAAACAGTCAGTTGCATCCCCATGAGGCCACGACCCTACCCGTATCTCCTCCATCTCCTTCTTTCATCATTCGTCTTCCACCAAACAGGGATCTCCGCCGCCCACGCCGTCTTTGCCACCCCTTCCTGCAAGAGCGGACGTCGGCGACCTCCTTTGGCTAGGCAGCCGTGTGTTGGCCTTGGGTCTTTCTTTGGCAGCATGGCGTCGTCTTACTGCAAGATTGGCTTGCTCGTTGCCTTTTGTTCCTGTCCTGTTTCCTCTCTAGGTTGACTTCTCCGAGGAGTTCTTGCAGGCCTTGCCAGGTTTATTGGGATCGGCTTCTCTTCACAGTGCTCCTCTTTTGATTTATTGTTTCATGTCGTTGATTTATGTTTGGATTGGGTATATGCCTGTCCTTCTGCAGCTTGGCCAGATCTGCATGATGCACCGCTACCGCATCGCCGCCCGAAGCTTCGTTGGAGGCGAGGGAAGGTTTTATGCTGCTGCTCCAGCTCGTGCTACCACGTTTCGATGCGGGAGAGGAGGGCCGGACCTGGCCGAGCTCGCCGTTGAGGCGCTGCTGGAGCACAATTGCCTCGCGGCTGGACAGACCCACAGGGCGGAACGTCAGGTACCCGTCCGCCGGAGATGCCAGTGCAGATGGCGGCGGCGCCTTCGAGCTGTCGGTCCGCCGCAGGGCCTATCTTCTCCCTTTTCTCCCTCAGGCACCGCGCCGCCATGGCCGCCCTTCCTTCTCCGGCCGGTTCCGCGGCATGGCTTCCTCGGGTGAAGTAGGCCGCCGGGGCAAATAGCTGCTGCTGCAGGGGAAAACAGAGCAGGATGTCCACTCGCGCGGCGAAAGACAAACTGCGGGGAGCACGAGGGGGAGACGGGCTGGGCGATGTGGAGGTGAGACAGTGCAGCGCTGCTCCTTGCTGCGGCGGCTCAAGGTGCTAGGCGTGGTGGTGATGTATCAAGGCAGGACGCGATGGTTGCTGCTGGTGCTTGCTCGGCTCGGCTCGGTGGTTGGATCGATTTGCTTGGTGGAGAGATTAGCATGCCAGAGCGAGCAGCAGCGCGGCGCGTGATGCCAGAGTGCGGCGCGTGCGCGCGTGCGGCGCCGCCAAAACATTTAGCTCGTGCGCGGTGCAAACGCGGCAAACCGCAAAGATATTGCGGTCGTGTGCAGCGCAAACGCGGCTCCCGCGGTGTGTCCCGCCTGCAGCGTGAGTTTGCACCACATCATTCGCTCACTCTGCCCACTGCTTCCTTTGTTTGTTGTTCCGGATGGTTCTCCGATACGGATGCTGGCAGGCGAAACCACTGAGAGGTCCGTCTATGCAAGCATCTGGTTGGCTGCTCTAATGACTTGCTTTTATTGATTCAGCTGTACTTTCATCTCAGCCTGCGTCCGTCGGCGTTGGTATATATCCTACACTCAGGTTCATATTCTCTGTTTTTTCATGTCACTGGATTTGAAGATGTTAGGCTTTAGTCGTTTGTGAACGAATTTGGTCCTTCGGCGTCTTCTCCTGTGGATGTTTGATCTGTATGAACATGGTTAATGGATGCCTTTTCTGCATGCTCTATCTTATGTTGGGTTGAGAACCGTTGTGTCCAACAATTTCATGATTGGCAGCGTGTTAATTTGCCGATTGTTTCGTCAGTTGGTCCATCGGATAGTTCTGCTGCTTCTAGCTCAAGATCTGTTGTTCTTAGACCGGCTGCTCGCGCTGCTGCTGCTTTGTCTGTTCTTTGACGTGGTGTTTACTTATTTCCTAATTTCTGACGAACCCTTCTTTTTATGCCTGTATGCAATTGATGAGTCTTCCTTTGTTCCTGCTGATTCCGCATCTTCAAAGAAAACAAGATGACGATGAAGAAAGAAGAAAGCAAGCACACCACCGCATCTCCCTTCGATGACGACGCTGAGTCCTTCAAGAACGATGGCGAACCTTCAGTCTGTCGCTCCAGATCTTGCCATCTACGATGAGAACTCCGACGCCGAGCACTACTGATGCGCCAAGAAGCAGAAATATTCCTTCCTTATTGTCCTACTTTTTTGCCTGCTTATTTAGCTAGGACAACCGGATATGTATCATGTGAAGTCGACGTAATCTACCTTTTGCTGTATCCGTTTAGACTAGACTACCTGTGAGCTAACTTAATCTGAATTGTATTGGTATTGGTCCGAGAGGACGCCGGAATTTCGACAGAACCAACAAGCCAGAACCAACAAGCCTACACCGTCCGTCAGCTAAGACAACAAGACATTCAGTCAAACAGGAACCATGCATCTGGAACGCAACGAACACACGTATGCTCATCTTCAAAGAAAACATCAAAATTACACTCGGAACAAATCTCCCACCTAACAAAGGCCAATGCCACGGTAATTTACGTTCTCCCATCTTTCCTGCAGCAAGTATTACCTGACACCAGTTCAAAAAAAGGTACCCGATGATTTAATAATCAAATCTAAATGTATTCTAGATTTTTTTCATATGTATTCTACGACTTTATTGCATAATATAAATAGATTGTCTAGAACATATTACCAATATATAACATTATAGCTCAGAAACTCAATTCGGCACATGGGAGCATATGCTCCTGCCACCGGATTTTTTTTTTGAAATATCAACAAAATTCGAACAAAAATTTCGCGGGTTACTTATAGCACTGCTACTACACACTACCATCTCACGGGCGCGGCGTGCCGCCGCGCCTTTGCTTCCTAGTATATACAAGACGTGTTTCACCTTGTATAGTCTCTCGGGTAGTATCATTTTGACAATAATTTCACTTGCAGTAGTATGTGTAACTCAATATTAGAAGTACAGATAATATGAAAGAAACTATCAATAAAGATATCATTTTACATTCCAAATCCGTTGACTTGTGCACATATAATTGATCCAAGTTTAGAAGTTTACTACATGGAAATACTTGTTCAGTTTACACACATATACACAATTTTGACCAAGTCCTTAATTATGCAACTTTGAAAGAAATATAATTCTAGTTTACATATTTACTCTCCAATCTGCATGTTTTTTCTTTTAAAAAAACAGCCGTCGAGACTCGAAACTACATGTCAATAACACCAAAAATTTAGGCTAAGGGAATCTCCGGTGGCTCGACCCATTTTAAACACCAAATATTTATCTTTTTATTCGTTTGGATCGGGTTGTGAATACAGAACCATTGTCTAACCATATTGTCTTTTTGGGTCACAAGCAACCCTAGTGGCCGGACGCATTTTTCAGATAAATGCATAAATTACAAACCTAATTTACAAAGTATAAAAACAAATAAAAACGAATAGAAAATAAGAAAACTTGGCCAAAACCCTAGGCCTAACTACCCTTCGTCGTCGTTGTCCTTGGTTAGGTCCACGAGCACCCGCATTTCCCACGGCCAATCGGGTGTTGGAGCTGATAGGGGGATGCAGGCTCTAGAGGAGCTGCTGCAGGCGGGAACCACTACACCCATGGCGACCCTGGGCTGGCAGTGTCGGTGCTCAAGGAGCCGGTGTAGAAGGTGTCGGCGCTTGAGGGGCCGGTGCACGCGGTGCCTGGCTATGTGGAGTGGTAGGATGCCTCTGCGCATGCGAACACTCGTGCAGCCGCGTGCCAGGGCCCTACCAGTTGGCCACTGATACGTCTCCGACGTATCGATAATTTCTTATGTTCCATGCCACATTATTGATGATATCTACATGTTTTATGCATACTTTATGTCGTATTTATGCATTTTCCGGCACTAACCTATTAACGAGATGCCGAAGAGCCAGTTGCTGTTTTCTGCTATTTTTGGTTTCAGAAATCCTACAAAGGAAATATTCTCGGAATTGGACGAAATCAACGCCCAGGGGCCTATTTTTACACGAAGCTTCCAGAAGACCGAAGGAGTCACGAAGTGGGGCCACGAGGCGACGACACGCTAGGGCGGCGCGGCCCAGGTGCTGGCCGAGCGGCCCTGTTGTGTGGCCACCTCGTGTGGCCCCCTGACCTGCCCTTCCGCCTACTTAAAGCCTCCGTCGCGAAACCCCCAGTACCGAGAGCCACGATACGGAAAATCTTACTGAGACGCCGCCGCCGCCAATCCCATCTCGGGGGATTCAGGAGATCGCCTCCGGCACCCTGCCGGAGAGGGGAATCATCTCCCGGAGGACTCTTCACCGCCATGGTCGCCTCCGGAGTGATGAGTGAGTAGTTCACCCCTGGACTATGGGTCCATAGCAGTAGCTAGATGGTCGTCTTCTCCTTATGTGCTTCATTGTTGGATCTTGTGAGCTGCCTAACATGATCAAGATCATCTATCTGTAATGCTATATGTTGTGTTTGTCGGGATCCGATGGATAGAGAATACTATGTTATGTTGATTATCAATCTATTACCTATGTGTTGTTTATGATCTTGCATGCTCTCCGTTATTAGTAGAGGCTCTGGCCAAGTTTTTGCTCTTAACTCCAAGAGGGAGTATTTATGCTCGATAGTGGGTTCATGCCTCCATTAAATCTGGGATAGTGACAGAAAGTTCTAAGGTTGTGGATGTGCTGTTGCCACTAGGGATAAAGCATTGATGCTATGTCCGAGGATGTAGTTATTGATTACATTACGCACCATACTTAATGCAATTGTCTGTTGTTTGCAACTTAATACTGGAAGGGGTTCGGATGATAACCTGAAGGTGGACTTTTTAGGCATAGATGCATGCTGGATAGCGGTCTATGTACTTTGTCGTAATGCCCAATTAAATCTCACTATACTTATCATATCATGTATGTGCATTGTCATGCCCTCTCTATTTGTCAATTGCCCGACTGTAATTTGTTCACCCAACATGCTATTTATCTTATGGGAGAGACACCTCTAGTGAACTGTGGACCCCGGTCCTATCTTTACATCGAATACAATCTACTGCAATACTTGTTCTTTACTATTTTCTGCAAACAATCATCATCCACACTATACATCTAATCCTTTGTTACAGCAAGCCGGTGAGATTGACAACCTCACTGTTTCGTTGGGGCAAAGTACTTTGGTTGTGTTGTGCAGGTTCCACGTTGGCGCCGGAATCCCTGGTGTTGCGCCGCACTATACTTCGCCGCCATCAACCTTCAACGTGCTTCTTGGCTCCTCCTGGTTCGATAAACCTTGGTTTCTTTCTGAGGGAAAACTTGCTACTGTCTGCATCACACCTTCCTCTTGGGGTTCCCAACGGACGTGTTAATTGCACGCATCAAGCATATTTTCTGGCGCCGTTGCCGGGGAGATCAAGACACGCTGCAAGGGGAGTCTCCACAATCCAATCTCTTTACTTTATTTTTGTCTTGCTTTACTTTATTTACTACTTTGTTTGCTGCATTATATCAAAACACAAAAAAATTAGTTGCTAGTTTTACTTTATTTACTGTCTTGTTCTCCATATCAAAAACACGAAAAAAAATTAGTTACTTGCATTTACTTTATCTAGTTTGCTTTATTTACTACTACTAAAATGGGTACTCCTGAAAATACTAAGTTGCGTGACTTCACAACCACAAATAATAATGATTTCTTATGCACACCTATTGCTCCACCTGCTACTACAGCATAATTCTTTGAAATTATACCTGCTTTACTGAATCTTGTTATGCGAGAGCAATTTTCTGGTGTTAGTTCTGATGATGCTGCTGCCCATCTTAATAATTTTGTTGAATTATGTGAAATGCAAAAGTATAAGGATGTAGATGGTGACATTATAAAATTAAAATTGTTTCCTTTCTCATTAAGAGGAAGAGCTAAAGATTGGTTGCTATCTCTGCCTAGAAATAGTATTGATTCATGGACTAAATGTAAGGATGCTTTTATTGGTAGATATTATCCTCCCGCTAAAATTATATCTTTGAGGAGTAGCATAATGAATTTTAAACAATTAGATAATGAACATGTTGCTCAAGCATGGGAGAGAATGAAATCTTTGGTAAAGAATTTCCCAACCCATGGACTGGCTACTTGGATGATCATCAACACCTTTTATGCAGGACTGAACTTTTCTTCGCGGAACCTATTGGATTCAGCTGCTGGAGGTACCTTTATGTCCATCACTCTTGGTGAAGCAACAAAGCTTCTTGATAACATGATGATTAATTACTCTGAATGGCACACGGAAAGAGCTCCACAAGGTAAGAAGGTAAATTCTGTTGAAGAAACCTCCTCCTTGAGTGATAAGATTGATGTGATTATGTCTATGCTTGTGAATGGTAGATCTAATGTTGATCCTAATAATGTTCCATTAGCTTCATTGGTTGCTCAAGAAGAACATGTTGATGTAAACTTCATTAAAAATAATAATTTCAACAACAATGCTTATCGGAACAATTCTAGTAATAACTATAGGCCATATCCTTATAATAATGGTAACGGTTATGGTAATTCTTATGGGAATTCTTACAACAATAATAAGAACACACCCCCTGGACTTGAAGCTATGCTTAAATAATTTATTAGTACACAAACTGCTTTTAACAAATCTGTTGAGGAAAAGCTCAATAAAATTGATATTCTTGCTTCTAAGGTTGATAGTCTTGCCTCTGATGTTGATCTTTTGAAATTGAAAATTATGCCTAATAAGGATATTGAAAATAAAATTGTTACTACAGCAAATGCCATCCAAGTTAGAATTAATGAGAATATAAGATTAATGGCTGAATTGCATGCTAGGTGGGAAAGAGAAGAAAATGAAAAACTTGCTAAAGAGAATAATGTAGCTAAAGTTTGGACTATTACCACCACTAGTAATGTTAATGCTCCACATGTTACTGCACCTCCTACTAATAATGGTGAAAGAATTGGTGTTGGCAATGTTTCTACTTCTAATGCAAAGCCTGCAAAACTGCCGGAAACTGCTAAAACTGCTAAAACTGCCTGTGATAAAACTGCTGAAATTTTTTCCAACATTGGGGATGATGATCCCATTGCTGTAGATCATAATGGTTTAGACTTTGATGATTGCCACATCTCTGAAGTTATAAAGTTCTTACAAAAACTTGCTAGAAGTCCTAATGCTAGTGCTATAAATTTGACCTTTACAAAACATATTACAAATGCTCTCATAAAAGCTAGAGAGGATAAACTAAAACTTGAAACTTCTATTCCTAGGAAGTTAGAAGATGGTTGGGAGCCCATCATTAATATGAAGGTCAATGACTTTGATTGTAACGCTTTATGTGATCTTGGTGCAAGTATTTCTGTTATGCCTAAGAAAATTTATGATATGCTTGACTTGCCACCATTGAAAAATTGTTATTTGGATGTTAATCTCACTGATAATGCTAAAAAGAAACCTTTGGGGAGAGTTGATAATGTTCGCATTACCGTTAACAATAACCTTGTCCCCGTTGATTTTGTTGTCTTGGATATTGAATGCAATGCATCTTGTCCCATTATATTGGGAAGACCTTTTCTTCGAACTGTTGGAGCTATCATTGATATGAAGGAAGGTAATATAAAATATCAATTTCCTCTCAAGAAAGGTATGGAACACTTCCCTAGAAAGAGAATGAAGTTACCTTATGATTCTATTATTAGAACAAGTTATGATGTTGATGCTTTATCTCTTGATAACACTTGATATACACTTTCTGCGCCTAGCTGAAAGGCGTTAAAGAAAAGCGCTTATGGGAGACAACCCATGTTTTTACTACAGTACTTTTATTTTATATTTGAGTCTTGGAAGTTGTTTACTACTGTAGCAACCTTTCCTTATCTTAGTTTTGTGCATTGTTGTGCCAAGTAAAGTCTTTGATAGTAAGGTTCATACTAGATTTGGATTACTGCGCAGAAACAGATTTCTTTGCTGTCACGAATCTGGGCCTAATTCTCTGTAGGTAACTCAGAAAATTATGCCAATTTACGTGAGTGATCCTCAGATATGTACGCAACTTTCATTCAATTTGGGCATTTTCATTTGAGCAAGTCTGGTGCCACTTTAAAATTCGTCTTTACGAACTGTTCTGTTTTGACAGATTCTGCCTTTTATTTCGCATTGCCTCTTTTGCTATGTTGGATGAATTTCTTTGATCCATTAATGTACAGTAGCTTTGTGCAATGTCCAGAAGTGTTAAGAATGATTATATCACCTCTGAACATGTAAATTTTTATTGTGCACTAACCCTCTAATGAGTTGTTTTGAGTTTGGTGTGGAGGAATTTTTCAAGGATCAAGAGAGGGAAATGATGCAATATGATCAAGGAGAGTGAAAGCTCTAAGCTTGGGGATGACCCGGTGGTTCACCCCTGCATATTTTAAGAAGACTCAAGCGTCTAAGCTTGGGGATGCCCAAGGCATCCCCTTCTTCATCGACAACATTATCAGGTTCCTCCCCTGAAACTATATTTTTATTCCATCACATCTTATGTGCTTTGCTTGGAGCGTCGGTTTGTTTTTGTTTTGTTTGAATAAAATGGATCCTAGCATTCATTGTGTGGGAGAGAGACACGCTCCGCTGTTGCATATGGACAAATATGTCCTTAGGCTTTACTCATAGTATTCATGGCGAAGGTTGAATCTTCTTCGTTAAATTGTTATATGGTTGGAATCGGGAAATGCTACATGTAGTAATATTAAAATGTCTTGAATAATTTGATACTTGGCAATTGTTGTGCTCATGTTTAAGCTCTTGCATCATATACTTTGCACCCATTAATGAAGAAATACATAGAGCTTGCTAAAATTTGGTTTGCATATTTGGTCTCTCTAAAGTCTAGATAATTTCTAGTATAGAGTTTTGAACAACAAGGAAGACGGTGTAGAGTCTTATAATGTTTACAATATGTCTTTTATGTGAGTTTTGCTGCACCGGTTCATCCTTGTGTTTGTTTCAAATAACCTTGCTAGCCTAAACCTTGTATCGAGAGGGAATACTTCTCATGCATCCAAATCCTTGAGCCAACCACTATGCCATTTGTGTCCACCATACCTACCTACTACATGGTATTTCTCCGCCATTCCAAAGTAAATTGCTTGAGTGCTACCTTTAAATTTCCATCATTCGCCTTTGCAATATATAGCTCATGGGACAAAATAGCCTTAAAAACTATTGTGGTATTGAATATGTACTTATGTGTCTTATTTCTTAATAAGTTGCTAGTTGAGCGGTAACCATGTTTTCTGGGGACGCCATCAACTTTTTACCTTTGTTGAATATCATGTGAGTTGCTATGCATGTTCGTCTTGTCTGAAGTAAGGGCGGTTTTCACAATCAAATGGTTTGAGTATGCATACTGTTAGAGAAGAACATTGGGCCGCTAACTAAAGCCATGAATCATGGTGGAAGTTTCAGTTTGGACATAAAACCTCAATCTCTTATGAGAATATTATCTGTTGTTGAATGCTTAAGCATTAAAAGAGGAGTCCATTATCTGTTGTCTATGTTGTCCCGGTATGGGTGTCTAAGTTGAAGAATGATCAAAAGCGAGAAATCCAATGCGAACTTTCTCCTTAGACCCTTGTACAGGCGGCATAGAGGTACCCCTTTGTGACACTTGGTTGAAACATATGTTATGCAATGATAATCCGTGTTAACCCAAGCTAATTAGGACAAGGTGCGGGCACTATTAGTATACTATGCATGAGGCTTGCAACTTGTAAGATATAATTTACATGATACATATGCTTTATTACTACCATTGACAAAATTGTTCCATGTTTTCAAAATAAAAGCTCTAGCACAAATATAGCAATCGATGCTTTCCTCTTTGAAGGACCTTTCTTTTACTTTTATGTTGAGTCAGTTCACCTATTTCTCTCCATCTCAAGAAGCAAACACTTGTGTGAACTGTGCATTGATTCCTACATACTTGCATATAGCACTTGTTATATTACTTTACATTGACACTATCCATGAGATATACATGTTATAAGTTGAAAGCAACCGCTGAAACTTAATCTTCCTTTGTGTTGCTTCAATACCTTTACTTTGATTTATTGCTTTATGAGTTAACTCTTATGCAAGACTTATTGATGCTTGTCTTGAAGTACTATTCATGAAAAGTCTTTGATTTATGATTCATTTGTTTACTCATGTCATTACCATTGTTTTGATCGCTGCATTCATTACATATGCTTACAATAGTATGATCAAGGTTATGATGGCATGTCACTCCAGAAATTATCTTTGTTATCGTTTACCTGCTCGGGACTGATACGTCCAAAACGTATCTACTTTCCCGAACACTTTTGCTATTGTTTTGCCTCTAATTTGTGTATTTTGGATGCAACTAACACGGACTAACGCTGTTTTCAGCAGAACTGTTCTGGTGTCTCGTTTTTGTGCAGAAATCCAACTTTCAGGAAAATCCTCGGAATTTATGCAGAAGGTCCTATTTTCCCAGAATATTGGCGGAGCCAGAAGGGCAAGCCAGGTGGGGGCACGAGGGCCCCACACACTAGGTCGGCGCGGCCCAGGAGGGGCCCGCGCGGCCCTAGTGTGTGGTGGCCTTGGCTGTCCCCCGACGCCCTCCTTCGGACTACTTATTGCCTTCGACCTAAAAACGCACGGGAGGAAGTCGAAGTCGCCAGAAACCCTCCAGAACGCCGCCACATCGCGAAACTCCATCTCAGGAGCCAGAAGTCTCCGTTCTGGCACTCCGCCGGGACGGGGAATTGGAGGAGATCATCACCATCATCACCACCGACGCCTCTCCATCGACCAGCCATGTTTCCCCCATCCATGTGTGAGTAATTCCCCCGCTGTAGGCTGAAGGGGATGGTAGGGATTGGATGAGATTGGTCATGTAATAGTATAAGATTGTTAGGGCATAGTGCCTAGTGTCCGTAATTGGTACTTTGATGATATTGTTGCAACTTGTTATGCTTAATGCTTGTCACTAGGGCCCGAGTGCCATGATCTCAGATCTGAACATGTTATTATTTCATCATGATATTCATTGTTTATGGTCTTACCTGCAAGTTGTATACACATGTCGCTGTCCGGAACCAATGGCCCCGAAGTGACAGAAATCGGGACAACCGGAGGGGATGGTAGTGATGTGAGGATCACATGTGTTCACGGAGTGTTAATGCTTTGCTCCGGTACTCTATTAAAAGGAGTACCTTAATATCCAGTAGATTCCCTTGAGGCCCGGCTGCCACCGGCTGGTAGGACAAAAGAGGTTGTGCAAGTTTCTCATTGCGAGCACGTACGACTATAATTGGAACACATGCCTATTGATTGCTCTGTACTTAGACACCTTTTTATTATTATCTGCAAATGCCCTGCTTGATTGTTACATGAGTTTCTCTCATCCATGCAACGCCCGTTCATCCGTCCCCGTGCCTACAGTATTTTAATCCTGCTGTTTACTATAATCACTGCTGCTGTCTTTGTTACTCTGCTCGTTATTTCACTACTGCTATCGCTATAAAACTGTTACCTCTTGATAAACTCTTGCGAGCAAGTCTGTTTCCAGGTGCAGCTGAATTGACAACTCCGCTGTTAAGGCTTTCAAGTATTCTTTGTCTCCCCTTGTGTCGAATCAATAAATTGGGTTTTACTACCCGCGAAGACTGCTGCGATCCCCTATACTTGTGGGTCATCAAGACTATTTTCTGGCGCCGTTGCCGGGGAGCATAGCTTTATTTGGAAGTTCACTTGGATTGATATTGTTCGCTGCAAATTCTCCATCATGGGTAAACCTCGCGATACTAAAGTCGCCATATTACCATCCACTACAAGAAAAGGTACAACTCTGAGTACCTCTGCTGCTCTTGATTCACCATCTGTGATAAGTAAACTTGTTTCACCACCACAAGCTTCAAATGCTGGTACTTCTGCTGAATCTGAAAACTCTTCTTATAATTTTGATGATGCTTCTGCTGTGCTTGATAATGATGGTTCGTTAGGATCTTTTCTAGATGCTACAATTGCTAAGTCTAGACAAATTGAAAATACTGAAACTCCTAATGAAAATGCTGCTACACCTGTTAATTCACCTGAGTCTGTTGAATAATCTAGTGATGATCTTGATGAAGATTATGTGGAACTTGATGATGATTTTATTGAAAAATGCAATGCTACTACTGATGCAAGAAAAATTTAAAAGTTGCTTGCAGAACATGCTGTTAGATATAAACTGTCTCCTGATCCTAAATTTGCCACATCTCCTATAAACATTAAGGATAAGGATTATGATTTTTCTCTTGATCTATCTCATATAGCTATTGTTGAGAAAACACCCTTTTGTGGTACTGAAAAAGAAAGTGCTGTTGAACACATGATTGAGTTATCTACTCTGAGTAGCTTGTTTTCTGATGATGTAAAGAAGCGTACTTACTTTGTTGCTAAAATATTTCCATTCTCATTAAAGGATGACGCTAAAACTTGGTATAATAGTTTGCCACCTGATTCTATTAAAAGTCCAAAAGAATTGCTTGATGTTTTCTTTCGGAAATACTTTCCTGCTAGTGCTCAACATATTGCTTTGCAGAGAATTTATAATTTTGACCAGGAAGATGGAGAGAAATTGCCTGAGGCTTGGGCGAGATTTTGCTCTCTTATTAGAGCTCGACCTGAACATGATTTGGAAAAGCATGATTTACTTGATATATTTTATAGTGGACTAACCATTGAGTCTAGGGCATACCTGGATAGTTGTGCTGGTTGTGTTTTCAGGAAAAGAACTCCAGACGACTCTGAAGAAATATAGTCTAAAATAGGCCGGAATCATGATGATTGGACTACACACAGACCAACCCCGACACCGATATTGAAGAAGAGGGGTATGATTAAATTAAATGATGAAGATATGAGGGAAGCCAAGAAGTCTCTTAAGGAGAAGGGTATTAAACCTGAAGACGTGAAGAATTTACCTCCTATAGAAGATTTATGTAAGATAACTCCCCCTTCATCAATGATTGAGGTACACTCTCTTCAACGCTTTACTAGGGAAGATATTCCGTATTCGAAACCTCCTGCTCAATGCTTAGATGAGTTTGATAATTATATTGTTAAGCAAGAAAATTTTAATATGAGAGTAGAGAATCATTTAATGGAAAATTCTCGAGCTATTAGTGAATTGCATGGTATTGTGGAGAGAACCTCCAATGATGTTAAGATGCTTGTTAAACATTTTCATATGGTTCAAACTCAAATTGATCAACTCACTAAAGTGCAAAATGACTTGTTGGGAAATAATTATAAAGAAAAACATGCTTATGAAGTAACAACTAGAGGTGGTGTTTCTACCCAGGATCCACTATATCCTGAAGGACATCCCAAAAGAGTTGAACAAGATTCTCAACGAACTAAAACTACTGCTCCATCTAAGAAAAAGAAAAAGAAACATAAGAATGTTGTAGAATCCTCTGAACCTGTTAATGATCCTAATAGTATTTCTATTTCTGATGCTGAAACTGAAAGTGGTAATGAACATGATAAAGATAATGATAAGAATGATACTCCTGATAAAGAAGAGGTTGAAGAAGAACCTGAAAAGCATGCTAAAAATAAAAAGTATACTAAAGAAGATTTTATTGCTAAGAAACATGGTAATGAAAGGGAACCTTGGGTTCAAAAGCAAATGCCTTTTCCTGCTAAGAAACTAAAATCAAAGGAAGAGGAACACTATAATAAATTTTGTGATTGGATGAAACCTTTATTCTTGCAAATCCCTTTGACTGATGCTATTAAATTGCCTCCTTATTCAAAGTATATGAAAGATATTGTCACTAACAAAAGGAAAATTCCTAATGAGGAGATTTCCACTATGCTTGCTAATTACTCTTTCAATGGTAAGGTTCCAAAGAAGCTTGGCGACCCAGGTATTCCGACTATTCCTTGTTCTATTAAGAATAATTATGTTAAAACTGCTCTATGTGACTTGGGAGTCGGTGTTAGTGTTATGCCTTTTTCTCTTTATAAGAGACTTTACTTAGATAAGTTGATACCTACTGATATATCTTTGCAAATGGCTGATAAATCTACTGCTATTCCTGTTGGTATATGTGAGGATGTTCATGTTCAAGTTACTAATAACTGCTTGATATTAACTGATTTTGTTGTGTTGGAAATGCCTGAAGATGATAATATGTCTATTATTCTTGGGAGACCTTTTCTTAACACCGCAGGGGCTGTTATTGATTGCAATAAAGGAAAAGTTACTTTCAATGTTGATGACAAGGAGCATACCGTTTATTTTCCCAAGAGGATTGAGAAAGCATGTGGAGTTAATACAATTTCAAATGTGAGAACTATCAAAGTTGGAACTATCGATTGTCCTATATATGAGCCTAAAGAAGAATATCAAACTCTTGTGATTGGATCCATATCAATACAATTCAAGGTAACATGATTGATCTGAGGTTTATTTCTTCTTATGCTATGTAAAATTTATTTGGTGGCAAGACTTGATCAACCTTGTTAACAAATACTTTTTATATGCATAGAGGAGGTAAACAACATCTCTTTCTTCCTCCACTTATTTTACTTGCTGTAGCACTACTTATTTTGCAAGATGCTTTAGTTGTTTAGAGGTTTGAAAATCTTTTTCTGCCCTGTAATAATAATTTTAACACCCAAAAATGTTCATGGGCACCATGGGGTTGATCTCCACTTAGGCCAAAAGCCTAAGCTTGGGGGGAGGTATACCGGCATCACTCATTCTTTGCATATTATGGTTGCTGGATACTTGTATATACTTGTTTAGTTTCTTTGAGTGGTTTTCTAATGAGAGGAAGATGATATTTGGGGAGGTGCTGCCTGAAAACAGATTCTGGACTGTTACTAGAAAAATTCGTGCGCACAGCAAGAACGTTATTTTGAGCTGCCAAGTTTTGTGCATGTTCCCCAGGTTGTTATCTAACTTTCATTAGTTGAACACTTTTCGATCTGAGCTACGGAAGATTTTTGTAAAAATCGATTTATGTACTGCTGTCAGGTTTTGGCAGATTTCTGTCATCCTGCTTTTATGTGTTTCTTCTAGTCTTCATTCTCTTGTTTTTGTTTTGTTTCTTTCCTAAAACACAAAAAGACCAAAACTATTTCTGTTGTTTCTCTTTACCATTTGTTATTTTGGTTTCTTGCTTTCATTTTGCTTTATTTGCTATCGTTAGTTTGCTATAAGAAAACCCAAAAAGATTTTGCTTTGTTTGCTTGTTTCCTTTTGTTCTTGTTTCAAATTCAAAAACACCAAAAATATTTGCTGTTCTTCTTTGGTTTTGTAAAGTTCTTTATGAATTCAATGGTCTTCGGTGGCTGGAGCGTGGTTTTCATTCCATATTATTCAAGCTACACAAGTGAAAAGGCAATAATGACGATCTACGACAATCTGATTGTGGTGAGAGGCTAGTATGAACTCTATTTGTTTTCATTTTTGTACATATACTCATCCATGTGAGCATGCTTGGTTGGTTCATGTGAGGTATATGTCACTTAAGAAAGTCTAGTAGTTCATGATCTCTCATGTTAAGCTCCAATTTATTAATATGAGTAGCATGTCATGGATGTTTGCTTGCATTGTTTTATTCATAAATAGGTATGATATTGTGGTATCCTCCTCTGAATAATTCGTTTGAATTAACTTGGCACATGCTCACGTATGCATATGACTGAACAAAAGTCAATTAAGCCTCAATGATTTACATTGCTTCAGAGTCCTTGTATCACTTTTATGCCTCTGTTAATTTATTTTGCCGCAAGCATGATTATGACGATTCTTTGCTCTCTTGATTTGTCGCTCCCTAGTCTTTTGCTAGCCTTCACTTGTACTGAGCGGGAACGCTGCTCGTGCCTCCAAACACATGAAAACCAAGTTGTTCCAAAGTGTCCACCATCAATACCTATGCATGGCATTTCAAACCATTCCAAGTAAATTTTCATGTGCTACCTGTAAACCTTCAAAATGCTCCTCAATTTGTGTTAATGTTTTATAGCTCATGAGGAAGTATGTGGTGTTTATCTTTCGATCTTGTCATTTACTCCGGACGGACTTTCACCAATGGACTAGTGGCACATCCACTTATCCAATAAATTTGCAAAAAGAGCTGGCAACGGGGTTCCCAGCCCCAATTAACTAACTTTCATAAATTTATAAATATACACTCCTCCACGGTATGTGATTGTTGGTTGGCACCCGAGGATTCGGTTAGCCATGGCTTGAGAAAGCAAAGGTGGGGAGGAGTGTCATCTAAATAAAACTAAAATAAAAAGGCACTCCTTCATGGTATGAGATTGTTGGCAGGCACCCGAGGATTCGGTTAGCCATGGTTTGTGAAAGCAAGGTTGGAAGGAGTGCCACCCAAAAATAACATTTCATGGGAGCCGCTCTTGAAAGTCCGGTTGATGAGGTAGTTAGAGTGCCCATTACCATTCGTTGACAACAACAAACACCTCTCAAAACCATTTTACTTCTGTCTTTATAAAAATGAAAAGCTCTAGCGCATGTTAATCTCTGCTTCCCTCTGCGAAGGGTCAATCTTTTACTTTTACATTGAGTCTCCATCCTTTCTTTGAGTACTTTCTTGAGAGCACAACTGTCATTCTTAGTGTAATATGCTTGTCTCAAAATATGATTGATTGTGGTATAACTTTGATGATTTTATCTTTGACAATCACTATTTCTAGTCTTTCTATGAACTTCAGAGGTGCCTGAGCATTTATGTTTTGCTGATCAAATATGGGCAAGCGAGATACCACTCTATCATACTCTTTTATGAACATTGCAATCCTGCTTATATACATGATTCATGATTGATGCGTGTAGTTGACACGTCCGTTGGGAACCCCAAGAGGAAGGTGTGATGCGCACAGCGGCAAGTTTCCCTCAGTAAGAAACCAAGGTTTAATCGAACCAGTAGGAGTCAAGAAGCACGTTGAAGGTTGATGGCGGCGGGATGTAGTGCGGCGCAACACCAGAGATTCCGGCGCCAACGTGGAACCTGCACAACACAACCAAAGTACTTTGCCCCAACGAAACAGTGAGGTTGTCAATCTCACCGGCTTGCTGTAACAAAGGATTAACCGTATTGTGTGGAAGATGATTGTTTGCGAAAACGATAAAACAAGTATTGCAGTAGATTGTATGCGATGTAAAGAATAGGACCGGGGTCCACAGTTCACTAGAGGTGTCTCTCCCATAAGATAAAAGCATGTTGGGTGAACAAATTACAGTCGGGCAATTGACAAATAGAGAGGGCATAACAATGCACATACATGTCATGATAAATATAGTGAGATTTAATTGGGCATTACGACAAAGTACATAGACCGCTATCTGATACGTCTCCGACGTATCGATAATTTCTTATGTTCCATGCCACATTATTGATGTTATCTACATGTTTTATGCACACTTTATGTCATATTCGTGCATTTTCTGGAACTAACCTATTAACAAGATGCCGAAGTGCCGATTCTTTGTTTCTGCTGTTTTTGGTTTCAGAAATCCTAGTAACAAAATATTCTCGGAATTGGACGAAATCAACGCCCAGGGTCCTATTTTGCCACGAAGCTTCCAGAAGACCGAAGAGGAGACGAAGTGGGGCCACGAGGCGCCCAAACCCTAGGGCGGCGCGGCCTGCCCCTTGGCCGCGCCGACCTGTGGTGTGGGGCCCTCGTGCCGCCTCTTGACCTGCCCTTCCGCCTACTTAAAGCCTCTGTTGCGAAACCCCCAGTACCGAGAGCCACGATACGGAAAACCTTCCAGAGACGCCGCCGCCGCCGATCCCATCTCGGGGGATCCAGGAGATCGCCTCCGGCACCCTGCCGGAGAGGGGATTCATCTCCCGGAGGACTCTACGCCGCCATGGTCGCCTCCGGAGTGATGTGTGAGTAGTCTACCCCTGGACTATGGGTCCATAGCAGTAGCTAGATGGTTGTCTTCTCCCCATTGTGCTTCATTATCGGATCTTGTGAGCTGCCTAACATGATCAAGATCATCTATCTGTAATTCTATATGTTGCGTTTGTTGGGATCCGATGAATAGAGAATACTTGTTATGTTGATTATCAAAGTTATATCTATGTGTTGTTTATGATCTTGCATGCTCTCCGTTACTAGTAGATGCTCTGGCCAAGTAGATGCTTGTAATTCCAAGAGGGAGTATTTATGCTCGATAGTGGGTTCATGCCTGCATTGACACCTGGGACAATGACAGAAAGTTCTAAGGTTGTGTTGTGCTGTTGCCACTAGGGATAAAACATTGATGCTATGTCTAAGGATGTAGTTGTTGATTACATTACGCACCATACTTAATGCAATTATCTGTTGCTTTGCAACTTAATACCGGAGGGGGTTCGGATGATAACCTGAAGGTGGACTTTTTAGGCATAGATGCAGTTGGATGGCGGTCTATGTACTTTGTCGTAATGCCCAATTAAATCTCACTATACTCATCATGATATGTATGTGCATGGTCATGCCCTCTTTATTTGTCAATTGCCCAACTGTAATTTGTTCACCCAACATGCTGTTTATCTTATGGGAGAGACACCTCTAGTGAACTGTGGACCCCGGTCCAATTCTCTATACTGAAATACAATCTACTGCAATACTTGTTCTACTGTTTTCTGCAAACAATCATCTTCCACACAATACGGTTAATCCTTTGTTACAGCAAGCCGGTGAGATTGACAACCTCACTGTTTCGTTGGGGCAAAGTACTTTGGTTGTGTTGTGCAGGTTCCACGTTGGCGCCGGAATCCCTGGTGTTGCGCCGCACTACATCCCGCCGCCATCAACCTTCAACGTGCTTCTTGGCTCCTCCTGGTTCGATAAACCTTGGTTTCTTTCTGAGGGAAAACTTGCTGCTGTGCGCATCATACCTTCCTCTTGGGGTTCCCAACGAACGTGTGAGTTACACGCCATCAAGCTCTTTTTCTGGCACCGTCGCCGGGGAACGAAGAAAAGTTACACCACAAAAGATTTTCAACTCCCACGTCAACAGCTTTTTTCTGGCGCCGTTGCCGGGGAGATCAAGACACGCTGCAAGGGGAGTCTCCACTTCTCAATCTCTTTACTTTGTTTTCGTCTTGCTTAGTTTTATTTACTACTTTGTTTGCTGCACTAAATCAAAATACAAAAAAATTAGTTGCTAGTTTTACTTTATTTGCTATCTTGTTTGCTATATCAAAAACACAAAAAAATTAGTTACTTGCATCTACCTTACTTGATTCATCATGTTTCCTTTTAATTTTACCACGAAAGATATACCGGTAGGACGTGGGTCTATAATTGGGAGAAATAATATAGAGGAATTTTTCAACCATGTCAGTACCGTTGACGATTTTGAGGATAGACACTTGGTAGACCTTGCCCCCACCTATGGAATTGCTGCTGCTGCTTTAGTTCGCATGTTGGAAACTAAATTTGTTAATCTCAATCCTATAATCCAACACATGTTTCTCACACTTGGTGATATGGAAGAAGGGGAAAAGAAAGATTTTGTTTTAGAAACCCTTCTTAGAGAATTTGGTGGTATAGCGAGAGAGGCTAGAAAGGTCTTTGCTAAATTTAATATGCTTGGTTCTTACACCAATTTTGTTAGTCTCTTTGAAAAGATGGATATGGATAGAATAAAGTACACTAATAATATTAATGATGGAGGGGAGATCAAAGCACCAATACCATGTAAACTCTTAGCTATGAATGATGCACTAGAAAATAACTATGCTTGGCTTGTTCCTGAAAATTTGTTTGATGATAGTAGCACGCCTAAGACTAATGAAAAGGGAGATGCTAAAACTTATGTATCCAATATACTATGCCTGGTTGAGAAAACTCCACACCCCGCTAAGAATGCACCACCCTTTGATAATACTTGATACACACTTTCTGCGCCTAGCTGAAAGACGTTAAAGAAAAGCGCTTATGGGAGACAACCCATGTTTTTACCTACAGTACTTTGTTTTTATTTTGTGTCTTGGAAGTTGTTTACTACTGTAGCAACCTCTCCTTATCTTAGTTTAGTGTTTTGTTGTGCCAAGTAAAGTCTTTGATAGAAAAGTAAGTACTAGATTTGGATTACTGCGCAGTTCCAGATTTCTTTGCTGTCACGAATCTGGGTCTACCTCCCTGTAGGTAGCTCAGAAAATTAAGCCAAATTACGTGCATGATCCTCAGATATGTACGCAACTTTCATTCAATTTGAGCATTTTCATTTGAGCAAGTCTGGTGGCCTAATAAAATTCGTCAATACGAACTATTCTGTTTTGGCAGATTCTGCCTTTTATTTCACATTGCCTCTTTTGCTATGTTGGATGAATTTCTTTGATCTATTAATGTCCAGTAGCTTTATGCAATGTCCAGAAGTGTTAAGAATGATTGTGTCACCTCTGAATATGTTAATTTTTATTGTCACTAACCCTCTAATGAGTTGTTCTAAGTTTGGTGTGGAGGAAGTTTTCAAGGATCAAGAGAGGAGTATGATGCAACATGATCAAGGAGAGTGAAAGCTCTAAGCTTGGGCATGCCCCGGTGGTTCACCCCTGCATATATCAAGAAGACTCAAGCGTCTAAGCTTGGGGATGCCCAAGGCATCCCCTTCTTCATCGACAACATTATCAGGTTCCTCCCCTGAAACTATATTTTTATTCCATCACATCTTATGTGCTTTGCTTGGAGCGTCGGTTTGTTTTTGTTTTTTGTTTTGTTTGAATCAAATGGATCCTAGCATTCACTTTATGGGAGAGAGACACGCTCCGCTGTAGCATATGGACAAGTATGTCCTTAGTTTCTACTCATAGTATTCATGGCGAAGTTTCTTCTTCGTTAAATTGTTATATAGTTGGAATTGGAAAATGATACATGTAGTAATTGCTATAAATGTCTAGGGTAATGTGATACTTGGAAATTGTTGTGCTCATGTTTAAGCTCTTGCATCATATGCTTTGCACCCATTAATGAAGAAATACATAGAGCATGCTAAAATTTGGTTTGCATATTTGGTTTCTCTAAGGTCTAGATAATTTCCAGTATTGAGTTTGAACAACAAGGAAGACGGTGTAGAGTCTTATAATGTTTACAATATGTCTTTTATGTGAGTTTTGCTGCACCGGTTCATCCTTGTGTTTGTTTCAAATAGCCTTGCTAGCCTAAACCTTGTATCGAGAGGGAATACTTCTCATGCATCCAAATACTTGAGCCAACCACTATGCCATTTGTGTCCACCATACCTACCTACTACATGGTATTTTCCGCCATTCCAAAGTAAATTGCTTGAGTGCTACCTTTAAAATTCCATCATTCACCTTTGCAATATATAGCTCATGGGACAAATAGCTTAAAAACTATTGTGGTATTGAATATGTAATTATGCACTTTATCTCTTATTAAGTTGCTTGTTGTGCGATAACCATGTTCACTGGGGACGCCATCAACTACTCTTTGTTGAATTTCATGTGAGTTGCTATGCATGTTCGTCTTGTCTGAAGTAAGAGAGATCTACCACCTTATGGTTAAGCATGCATATTGTTAGAGAAGAACATTGGGCCGCTAACTAAAGCCATGATCCATGGTGGAAGTTTCAGTTTTGGACAAATATCCTCAATCTCATATGAGAAAATTATTAATTGTTGTTACATGCTTATGCACAAAAGAGGAGTCCATTATCTGTTGTCTATGTTGTCCCGGTATGGATGTCTAAGTTGAGAATAATCAATAGCGAGAAATCCAATGCGAGATTTCTCCTTAGACCTTTGTACAGGCGGCATAGAGGTACCCCTTTGTGACACTTGGTCAAAACATGTGCATTGTGATGATCCGGTAGTCCAAGCTAATTAGGACAAGGTGCGGGCACTATTAGTACACTATGCATGAGGCTTGCAACTTATAAGATATAATTTACATGATACATATGCTTTATTACTACCGTTGACAAAATTGTTTCATGTTTTCAAAATCAAAGCTCTAGCACAAATATAGCAATCGATGCTTTTCCTCTATGGAGGACCATTGTTTTACTTTCAATGTTGAGTCAGTTCACCTATTTCTCTCCACCTCAAGAAGCAAACACTTGTGTGAACTGTGCATTGATTCCTACATACATGCATATTGCACTTATTATATTACTCTATGTTGACAATATCCATGAGATATACATGTTATGAGTTGAAAGCAACCGCTGAAACTTAATCTTCCTTTGTGTTGCTTCAATGCTTTTACTTTGAATTATTGCTTTATGAGTTAACTCTTATGCAAGACTTATTGATGCTTGTCTTGAAGTGCTATTCATGAAAAGTCTTTGCTATATGATTCACTTGTTTACTCATGTCATATACATTGTTTTGATCGCTGCATTCACTACATATGCTTTACAAATAGAATGATCAAGGTTATGATGGCATGTCACTCCAGAAATTATCTGTGTTATCGTTTTACCTGCTCGGGACGAGCAGAACTAAGCTTGGGGATGCTGATACGTCTCCGACGTATCGATAATTTCTTATGTTCCATGCCACATTATTGATGTTATCTACATGTTTTATTCACACTTTATGTCATATTCGTGCATTTTCTGGAACTAACCTATTAACAAGATGCCGAAGTGCCAGTTGCTGTTTTCTGCTGTTTTTGGTTTCAGAAATCCTAGTAACAAAATATTCTCGGAATTGGACGAAATCAACGCCCAGGGTCCTATTTTGCCACGAAGCTTCCAGAAGACCAAAGAGGAGACGAAGTGGGGCCACGAGGCGCCCAAACCCTAGGGCGGCGCGGCCTGCCCCTTGGCCGCGCCGACCTGTGGTGTGGGGCCCTCGTGCCGCCTCTTGACCTGCCCTTCTGCCTACTTAAAGCCTCCGTTGCAAAACCCCCAGTACCGAGAGCCACGATACGGAAAACCTTCCAGAGACGCCGCCGCCGCCGATCCCATCTCGGGGGATCCAGGAGATCGCCTCCGGCACCCTGCCGGAGAGGGGATTCATCTCCCGGAGGACTCTACGCCGCCATGGTCGCCTCCGGAGTGATGTGTGAGTAGTCTACCCCTGGACTATGGGTCCATAGCAGTAGCTAGATGGTTGTCTTCTCCCCATTGTGCTTCATTATCGGATCTTGTGAGCTGCCTAACATGATCAAGATCATCTATCTGTAATTCTATATGTTGCGTTTGTTGGGATCCGATGAATAGAGAATACTTGTTATGTTGATTATCAAAGTTATATCTATGTGTTGTTTATGATCTTGCATGCTCTCCGTTACTAGTAGATGCTCTGGCCAAGTAGATGCTTGTAACTCCAAGAGGGAGTATTTATGCTCGATAGTGGGTTCATGCCTGCATTGACACTGGGATGTGTGATGAAAGTTCTAAGGTTGTGTTGTGCTGTTGCCACTAGGGATAAAACATTGATGCTATGTCTAAGGATGTAGTTGTTGATTACATTACGCACCATACTTAATGCAATTGTCTGTTGCTTTGCAACTTAATACCGGAGGGTTCGGATGATAACACGAAGGTGGACTTTTTAGGCATAGATGCAGTTGGATGGCGGTCTATGTACTTTGTCGTAATGCCCAATTAAATCTCACTATACTCATCATGATATGTATGTGCATGGTCATGCCCTCTTTATTTGTCAATTGCCCAACTGTAATTTGTTCACCCAACATGCTGTTTATCTTATGGGAGAGACACCTCTAGTGAACTGTGGACCCCGGTCCAATTCTCTATACTGAAATACAATCTACTGCAATACTTGTTCTACTGTTTTCTGCAAACAATCATCTTCCACACAATACGGTTAATCCTTTGTTACAGCAAGCCGGTGAGATTGACAACCTCACTGTTTCGTTGGGGCAAAGTACTTTGGTTGTGTTGTGCAGGTTCCACGTTGGCGCCGGAATCCCTGGTGTTGCGCCGCACTACATCCCGCCGCCATCAACCTTCAACGTGCTTCTTGGCTCCTCCTGGTTCGATAAACCTTGGTTTCTTTCTGAGGGAAAACTTGCTGCTGTGCGCATCATACCTTCCTCTTGGGGTTCCCAACGAACGTGTGAGTTACACGCCATCACTATCCAGCATGCATCTATGCCTAAAAAGTCCACCTTCAGGTTATCATCCGAACCCCTTCCAGTATTAAGTTGCAAAACAACAGACAATTGCATTAAGTATGGTGCGTAATGTAATCAATAACTACATCCTTAGACATAGCATCAATGTTTTATCCCTAGTAGCAACAGCACATCCACAACCTTAGAACTTTCTGTCACTGTCCCAGATTCAATGGAGGCATGAACCCACTATCGAGCATAAATACTCCCTCTTGGAGTTAAGAGCAAAAACTTGGCCAGAGCCTCTACTAATAACGGAGAGCATGCAAGATCATAAACAACACATAGGTAATAACTTGATAATTAACATAACATAGTATTCTCTATCCATCGGATCCCGACAAACACAACATATAGTATTACAGATAGATGATCTTGATCATGTTAGGCAGCTCACAAGATCCAACAATGAAGCACAATGAGGAGAAGACAACCATCTAGCTACTGCTATGGACCCATAGTCCAGGGGTGAACTACTCACTCATCACTCCGGAGGCGACCATGGCGGTGAAGAGTCCTCCGGAGATGAATCCCCTCTCCGGCAGGTGCCGGAGGAGATCTCGAGAATCCCCCGAGATGGGATTGGCGGCGGCGGTGTCTCAAGCAAGGTTTTCCGTATCGTGGCTCTCGATGCGGGGTTTCGCGACGAAGGCTATTTGTAGGCGGAAGGGCAGGTCGGGGCCACACGAGGGCCCACACTATAGGTCGGCGCGGCCAAGGCACAGGCGCGCCGCCCTATGGTTTGGCCACCTCGTGGCCCCACTTCGTCTCCTCTTCGGTCTTCTGGAAGCTTCGTGGCAAAATAGGACCCTGGGCGTTGATTTCGTCCAATTCCGAGAATATTTCTTTACTAGAATTTCTGAAACCAAAAACAGCAGAAAACAAAGAATCGGCACTTCGGCATCTTGTTAATAGGTTAGTTCCGAGAAAATGCACGAATATGACATAAAGTGTGCATAAAACATGTAGATATCATCAATAATGTGGCATGGAACACAAGAAATTATCGATACGTCGGAGACGTATCAGCATCCCCAAGCTTAGTTCTGCTCGTCCCGAGCAGGTAAAACGATAACAAAGATAATTTCTGGAGTGACATGCCATCATAACCTTGATCATACTATTTGTAAACATATGTAATGAATGCAGCGATCAAAACAATGGTAATGACATGAGTAAACAAGTGAATCATATAGCAAAGACTTTGCATGAATAGTACTTCAAGACAAGCATCAATAAGTTTTGCATAAGAGTTAACTCATAAAGCAATAAATCAAAGTAAAGGTATTGAAGCAACACAAAGGAAGATTAAGTTTCAGCGGTTGCTTTCAACTTGTAACATGTATATCTCATGGATAATTGTCAACATAGAGTAATATAATAAGTGCAATATGCAAGTATGTAGGAATCAATGCACAGTTCACACAAGTGTTTGCTTCTTGAGGTAGAGAGAGATAGGTGAACTGACTCAACATAAAAGTAAAAAGAATGGTCCTTCAAAGAGGAAAGCATCGATTGCTATATTTGTGCTAGAGCTTTTATTTTGAAAACATGAAACAATTTTGTCAACGGTAGTAATAAAGCATATGAGTTATGTAAATTATATCTTACAAGTTGCAAGCCTCATGCATAGTATACTAATAGTGCCCGCACCTTGTCCTAATTAGCTTGGACTACCGGATCATCGCAATACACATGTTTTAACCAAGTGTCACAATGGGGTACCTCCATGCCGCATGTACAAAGGTCTAAGGAGAAAGCTCGCATTTTGGATTTCTCGCTTTTGATTATTCTCAACTTAGACATCCATACCGGGACAACATGGACAACAGATAATGGACTCCTCTTTAATGCATAAGCATGTGGCAACAATTATTATTCTCATATGAGATTGAGGATATATGTCCAAAACTGAAACTTCCACCATGAATCATGGCTTTAGTTAGCGGCCCATTGTTCTTCTCTAGCAATATGTATGCTCCAACCATTAAGGTGGTAGATCTCTCTTACTTCAGACAAGACGGACATGCATAGCAACTCACATGATATTCAACAAAGAATAGTTGATGGCGTCCCCAGAAACATGGTTATCGCACAACAAGCAACTTAATAAGAGATAAAGTGCATAAGTACATATTCAATACCACAATAGTTTTTAAGCTATTTGTCCCATGAGCTATATATTGCAAAGGTGAATGATGGAATTTTAAAGGTAGCACTCAAGCAATTTACTTTGGAATGGCGGAGAAATACCATGTAGTAGGTAGATATGGTGGACACAAATGGCATAGTGGTTGGCTCAAGTATTTTGGATGCATGAGAAGTATTCCCTCTCGATACAAGGTTTAGGCTAGCAAGGCTATTTGAAACAAACACAAGGATGAAGCGGTGCAGCAAAACTCACATAAAAGACATATTGTAAACATTATAAGAATCTACACCGTCTTCCTTGTTGTTCAAAACTCAATACTAGAAATTATCTAGACTTTAGAGAAACCAAATATGCAAACCAAATTAGCAAGCTCTAGGTGTTTCTTCATTAATGGGTGCAAAGTATATGATGCAAGAGCTTAAACATGAGCACAACAATTGCCAAGCATCAAATTATTCAAGACATTTTAGAATTACTACATGTAGCATTTTCCAATTCCAACCATATAACAATTTAACGAAGAAGAAACTTCGCCATGAATACTATGAGTAAAGCCTAAGGACATACTTGTCCATATGCAACAGCGGAGCGTGTCTCTCTCCCATACAGTGAATGCTAGGATCCATTTATTCAAACAAAACAAAAAATAAAAACAAACCGACGCTCCAAGCAAAGCACATAAGATGTGACGGAATAAAAATATAGTTTCAGGGGAGGAACCTGATAATGTTGTCGATGAAGAAGGGGATGCCTTGGGCATCCCCAAGCTTAGACGCTTGAGTCTTCTTAGAATATGCAGGGGTGAACCACCGGGGCATCCCCAAGCTTAGAGCTTTCACTCTCCTTGATCATATTGCATCATACTCCTCTCTTGATTCTTGAAAACTTCCTCCACACCAAACTCGAAACAACTCATAGAGGGTTAGTGGACAATAAAAATTAACATGTTCAGAGGTGACACAATCATTCTTAACACTTCTGGACATTGCATAAAGCTACTGGACATTAATGGATCAAAAAAATTCATCCAACATAGTAAAAGAGGCAATGCGAAATAAAAGGCAGAATCTGTCAAAACAGAACAGTCCGTAAAGATGGATTTTATTGAGGCACCAGACTTGCTCAAATGAAAATGCCCAAATTGAATGAAAGTTGCGTACATATCTGAGGATCACGCACGTAAATTGGCTTAATTTTCTGAGCTACCTACAGGGAGGCAGGTCGAAATTCGTGACAGCAAAGAAATCTGAAACTGCGCAGTAATCCAAATCTAGTATGAACTTTACTATCAAAGACTTTACTTGGCACAACAAAACACAAAACTAAGATAAGGATAGGTTGCTACAGTAGTAAACAACTTCCAAGACTCAAATATAAAACAAAAATACTGTAGTAAAAATATGGGTTGTCTCCCATAAGCGCTTTTCTTTAACGTCTTTCAGCTAGGCGCAGAAAGTGTAAATCAAGTATTATCGAGAGACGGTGAATCTTCAGCGGGGTTTGGAGTTTTCTCAACCATGCATAGTATATTGGATACATAAGTTTCAGCGGCTCCCTTTTCATTAGTCTTGGGCTTGCTACTCTCATCAAACAAATTTTCAGGAACAAGCCAAGCATAGTTATTTTCTAGCACTTCATTTATCGCTAGGAGCTTACATGGTATCGGCGCTTTGATCTCCCCACCATCATTAATATTATTAGTGTACCTCACTCTCTCCATGTCCATCTTTTCAAGGATATTAGCAAAATTGGTATAAGAACCAAGCATCTTATATTTACTAAAGACCTTTCTAGCTTCTCTTGCTATACCACCAAATTCTCTAAGAAGGGTTTCTAAAACAAAATCTTTCTTTTCCCCTTCTTCCATATCACCGAGTGTAAGAAACATGTGTTGGATTATAGGATTGAGATTAACAAATTTAGTTTCCAACATGCGAACTAAAGCAGCAGCAGCAATTTCATAAGTAGGAGCAAGTTCTACCAAGTGTCTATCTTCAAAATCTTCAACGGTACTAACATGATTGAAAAATTCTTCTATATTATTTCTCCCAACTATAGACCCACGTCCTACCGGTATGTCTTTCGTGGTAAAATTAAAAGGAAACATGATGAATCAAGTAAAGTAAATGCAAGTAACTAATTTTTTTTTGTTTTTGATATAGAGTGCAATAAAGTAAAACTAGCAACTAATTTTTTTTGTGTTTTGATATAATGCAGCAAACAAAGTAGTAAATAAAATAAAGCAAGACAAAAACAAAGTAAAGAGATTGGGAAGTGGAGACTCCCCTTGCAGCGTGTCTTGAGCTCCCCGGCAACGGCGCCAGAAATTTGCTTGATGCGTGTAGTTGACACGTCCGTTGGGAACCCCAAGAGGAAGGTGTGATGCGCACAACGGCAAGTTTCCCTCAGTAAGAAACCAAGGTTTAATCGAACCAGTAGGAGTCAAGAAGCACGTTGAAGGTTGATGGCGGCGGGATGTAGTGCGGCGCAACACCAGAGATTCCGGCGCCAACGTGGAACCTGCACAACACAACCAAAGTACTTTGCCCCAACGAAACAGTGAGGTTGTCAATCTCACCGGCTTGCTGTAACAAAGGATTAACCGTATTGTATGGAAGATGATTGTTTGCAGAAAACAGTAAAACAAGTATTGCAGTAGATTGTATGCGATGTAAAGAATAGGACCGGGGTCCACAGTTCACTAGAGGTGTCTCTCCCATAAGATAAAAGCATGTTGGGTGAACAAATTACAGTCGGGCAATTGACAAATAGAGAGGGCATAACAATGCACATACATGTCATGATAAATATAGTGAGATTTAATTGGGAATTACGACAAAGTACATAGACCGCTATCCAGCATGCATCTATGCCTAAAAAGTCCACCTTCAGGTTATCATCCGAACCCCTTCCAGTATTAAGTTGCAAAACAACAGACAATTGCATTAAGTATGGTGCGTAATGTAATCAATAACTACATCCTTAGACATAGCATCAATGTTTTATCCCTAGTAGCAACAGCACATCCACAACCTTAGAACTTTCTGTCACTGTCCCAGATTCAATGGAGGCATGAACCCACTATCGAGCATAAATACTCCCTCTTGGAGTTAAGAGCAAAAACTTGGCCAGAGCCTCTACTAATAACGGAGAGCATGCAAGATCATAAACAACACATAGGTAATAACTTGATAATTAACATAACATAGTATTCTCTATCCATCGGATCCCGACAAACACAACATATAGTATTACAGATAGATGATCTTGATCATGTTAGGCAGCTCACAAGATCCAACAATGAAGCACAATGAGGAGAAGACAACCATCTAGCTACTGCTATGGACCCATAGTCCAGGGGTGAACTACTCACTCATCACTCCGGAGGCGACCATGGCGGTGAAGAGTCCTCCGGGAGATGAATCCCCTCTCCGGCAGGGTGCCGGAGGAGATCTCCAGAATCCCCCGAGATGGGATTGGCGGCGGCGGCGTCTCGAAGGTTTTCCGTATCGTGGCTCTCGCATCGGGGGTTTCGCGACGAAGGCTATTTGTAGGCGGAAGGGCAGGTCGGGGGCCACACGAGGCCCACACTATAGGTCGGCGCGGCCAAGGCACAGGCCGCGCCGCCCTATGGTTTGGCCACCTCGTGGCCCCACTTCGTCTCCTCTTCGGTCTTCTGGAAGCTTCGTGGCAAAATAGGACCCTGGGCGTTGATTTCGTCCAATTCCGAGAATATTTCTTTACTAGGATTTCTGAAACCAAAAACAGCAGAAAACAACAACTGGCACTTCGGCATCTTGTTAATAGGTTAGTTTCAGAAAATGCACGAATATGACATAAAGTGTGCATAAAACATGTAGATATCATCAATAATGTGGCATGGAACACAAGAAATTATCGATACGTCGGAGACGTATCAATGATGCTTATTATTAATTGTTGGTACCTTTCCATGATTGACATAGCCATTAGATGATCTTATTTGCATGTATCTTATTATGAACTGCCTAAGTATTAGCCATAGCATGAGAATATTTACATCATATGAACAAATGTGTTCGTGAAAGTTCTTTTATCGCTCAGTTGTTAACTGAATTGCTTGAGGACAAGCAATAAGCTAAGCTTGGGGGGAGTTGATACGTCCAAAACGTATCTACTTTCCCGAACACTTTTGCTATTGTTTTGCCTCTAATTTGTGTATTTTGGATGCAACAAACACGGACTAACGTTGTTTTCAGCAGAACTGTTCTGGTGTCTCGTTTTTGTGCAGAAATCCAACTTTCAGGAAAATCCTCGGAATTTATGCAGAAGGTCCTATTTTCCCAGAATATTGGCGGAGCCAGAAGGGCAAGCCAGGTGGGGGCACGAGGGCCCCACACACTAGGCCGGCGCGGCCCAGGAGGGGCCCGCGCGGCCCTAGTGTGTGGTGGCCTCGGCTGGCCCCCGACGCCCTCCTTCGGACTACTTATTGCCTTCGACCTAAAAACGCACGGGAGGAAGTCGAAGTCGCCAGAAACCCTCCAGAACGCCGCCACATCGCGAAACTCCGTCTCAGGAGCCAGAAGTCTCCGTTCTGGCACTCCGCCGGGACGGGGAATTGGAGGAGATCATCGCCATCATCACCACCGACGCCTCTCCATCGACCAGCCATGTTTCCCCCATCCATGTGTGAGTAATTCCCCCGCTGTAGGCTGAAGGGGATGGTAGGGATTGGATGAGATTGGTCATGTAATAGTATAAGATTGTTAGGGCATAGTGCCTAGTGTCCGTAATTGGTACTTTGATGATATTGTTGCAACTTGTTATGCTTAATGCTTGTCACTAGGGCCCGAGTGCCATGATCTCAGATCTGAACATGTTATTATTTCATCATGATATTCATTGTTTATGGTCTTACCTGCAAGTTGTATACACATGTCGCTGTCCGGAACCAATGGCCCCGAAGTGACAGAAATCGGGACAACCGGAGGGGATGGTAGTGATGTGAGGATCACATGTGTTCACGGAGTGTTAATGCTTTGCTCCGGTACTCTATTAAAAGGAGTACCTTAATATCCAGTAGATTCCCTTGAGGCCCGGCTGCCACCGGCTGGTAGGACAAAAGATGTTGTGCAAGTTTCTCATTGCGAGCACGTACGACTATAATTGGAACACATGCCTATTGATTGCTCTGTACTTAGACACCGTTTTATTATTATCTGCAAATGCTCTGCTTGATTGTTACATGAGTTTCTCTCATCCATGCAACGCCCGTTCATCCGTCCCCGTGCCTACAGTATTTTAATCCTGCTGTTTACTATAATCACAGCTGCTGTCTTTGTTACTCTGCTGCTGTTATTTCACTACTGCTACTGCTATAAAACTGTTACTACTGATAAACTCCTGCGAGCAAGTCTGTTTCCAGGTGCAGCTGAATTGACAACTCCGCTGTTAAGGCTTTCAAGTATTCTTTGCCTCCCCTTGTGTCGAATCAATAAATTGGGTTTTACTACCCGCGAAGACTGCTGCGATCCCCTATACTTGTGGGTCATCAGGGACGAGCAGGAACTAAGCTTGGGGATGCTGATACGTCTCCGACGTATCGATAATTTCTTATGTTCCATGCCACATTATTGATGATATCTACATGTTTTATGCATACTTTATGTCGTATTTATGCATTTTCCGGCACTAACCTATTAACGAGATGCCGAAGAGCCAGTTGCTGTTTTCTGCTGTTTTTGGTTTCAGAAATCCTACAAAGGAAATATTCTCGGAATTGGACGAAATCAACGCCCAGGGGCCTATTTTTACACGAAGCTTCCAGAAGACCGAAGGAGTCACGAAGTGGGGCCACGAGGCGACGACACGCTAGGGCGGCGCGGCCCAGGTGCTGGCCGCGCGGCCCTGTTGTGTGGCCACCTCGTGTGGCCCCCTGACCTGCCCTTCCGCCTACTTAAAGCCTCCGTCGCGAAACCCCGCATGCCGAGAGCCACGATACGGAAAACCTTACTGAGACGCCGCCGCCGCCAATCCCATCTCGGGGGATTCAGGAGATCGCCTCCGGCACCCTGCCGGAGAGGGGAATCATCTCCCGGAGGACTCTTCACCACCATGGTCGCCTCCGGAGTGATGAGTGAGTAGTTCACCCCTGGACTATGGGTCCATAGCAGTAGCTAGATGGTCGTCTTCTCCTTATGTGCTTCATTGTTGGATCTTGTGAGCTGCCTAACATGATCAAGATCATCTATCTGTAATGCTATATGTTGTGTTTGTCGGGATCCGATGGATAGAGAATACTATGTTATGTTGATTATGAATCTATTGCCTATGTGTTGTTTATGATCTTGCATGCTCTCCGTTATTAGTAGAGGCTCTGGCCAAGTTTTTGCTCTTAACTCCAAGAGAGAGTATTTATGCTCGATAGTGGGTTCATGCCTCCATTAAATCTGGGAGAGTGACATAAAGTTCTAAGGTTGTGGATGTGCTGTTGCCACTTGGGATAAAACATTGATGCTATGTCCGAGGATGTAGTTATTGATTACATTACGCACCATACTTAATGCAATTGTCTGTTGTTTGCAACTTAATACTGGAAGGGGTTCGGATGATAACCTGAAGGTGGACTTTTTAGGCATAGATGCATGCTGGATAGCGGTCTATGTACTTTGTCGTAATGCCCAATTAAATCTCACTATACTTATCATATCATGTATGTGCATTGTCATGCCCTCTCTATTTGTCAATTGCCCGACTGTAATTTGTTCACCCAACATGCTATTTATCTTATGGGAGAGACACCTCTAGTGAACTGTGGACCCCGGTCCTATTCTTTACATCGAATACAATCTACTGCAATACTTGTTCTTTACTATTTTCTGCAAACAATCATCATCCACACTATACATCTAATCCTTTGTTACAGCAAGCCGGTGAGATTGACAACCTCACTGTTTCGTTGGGGCAAAGTACTTTGGTTGTGTTGTGCAGGTTCCACGTTGGCGCCGGAATCCCTGGTGTTGCGCCGCACTATACTTCGCCGCCATCAACCTTCAACGTGCTTCTTGGCTCCTCCTGGTTCGATAAACCTTGGTTTCTTTCTGAGGGAAAACTTGCTACTGTCTGCATCACACCTTCCTCTTGGGGTTCCCAACGGACGTGTTAATTGCACGCATCAGCCACCTCCTGTAGCTTGTAGGCCTTCATGCTGAGTCTGAATGACTCCTTATCGTCTAGCCCAGGTGGCATGTGGGCAGTTGGTTCTCCATGCCCTCTTCCTTAGCCTGCTCCACCATGTAAGCAAGGTAGCCCAAATAGTCATCGGTGTCATTCCATACCTCCTTGCTTGGGATCTCCTCACCGAACAAGAGCTCCCTCGCGGTCGTTGGTGGCTCCTCCTCGACCTCCATCTTCACGTCCACGACCGGGGCATCGCCGTAGTCGTACTCGTCATTGCCGAGGAACCTAGTGCGGCACTGCAGGTCCTACTCCACGTTGTCGTTGGTATCCCATATTGACGAGTCGAAGCCGTGATACGTCTCCGACGTATCGATAATTTCTTGTGTTCCATGCCACATTATTGATGATATGTACATGTTTTGTGCACACTTTATGTCATATTCGTGCATTTTCTGGAACTAACCTATTAACAAGATGCCGAAGTGCCGATTCTTTGTTTTCTGCTGTTTTTGGTTTCAGAAATCCTAGTAAAGAAATATTCTCGGAATTGGACGAAATCAACGCCTAGGGTCCTATTTTGCCACGAAGCTTCCAGAAGACCGAAGAGGAGACGAAGTGGGGCCACGAGGTGGCCAGACTATAGGGCGGCGCGGCCCAAGCCCTGGCCGCGCCGACCTATAGTGTGGGCCCCTCATGTGGCCCCCTGACCTGCCCTTCCGCCTACTTAAAGCCTCCATCGCGAAACCCCCAGTACCGAGAGCCACGATACGGAAAACCTTCCAGAGACGCCGCCGCCGCCAATCCCATCTCGGGGGATTCAGGAGATCGCCTCCGGCACCCTGCCGGAGAGGGGATTCATCTCCCGGAGGACTCTACGCCGCCATGGTCGCCTCCGGAGTGATGTGTGAGTAGTCTACCCCTGGACTATGGGTCCATAGCAGTAGCTAGATGGTTGTCTTCTCCCCATTGTGCTTCATTGTTGGATCTTGTGAGCTGCCTAACATGATCAAGATCATCTATCTGTAATTCTATATGTTGCGTTTGTTGGGATCCGATGAATAGAGAATACTTGTTATGTTGATTATCAAAGTTATGTCTATGTGTTGTTTATGATCTTGCATGCTCTCCGTTATTAGTAGATGCTCTGGCCAAGTTGATGCTAGTAACTCCAAGAGGGAGTATTTATGCTCGATAGTGGGTTCATGTCTCCGTGAATCTGGAGGAGTGACAAGAACCTCTAAGGTTATGGATGTGCTGTTGCCACTAGGGATAAAACATTGGTGCTATGTTTGAGGATGTAGTCACTGATTACATTACGCGCAATACTTAATGCAATTGTCTGTTGTTAGCAACTTAATACTGGAGGGGGTTCGGATGATAACCTGAAGGTGGACTTTTTAGGCATAGATGCATGCTGGATAGCGGTCTATGTACTTTGTCGTAATGCCCAATTAAATCTCACTATACTCATCATAATATGTATGTGCATGGTCATGCCCTCTTTATTTGTCAATTGCCCAACTGTAATTTGTTCACCCAACATGTTGTTTATCTTATGGGAGAGACACCTCTAGTGAACTGTGGACCCCGGTCCAATTCTCTATACTGAAATACAATCTACTGCAATACTTGTTTACTGTTTTCTGCAAACAATCATCTTCCACACAATACGGTTAATCCTTTGTTACAGCAAGCCGGTGAGATTTACAACCTCACTGTTTCGTTGGGGCAAAGTACTTTGGTTGTGTTGTGCAGGTTCCACGTTGGCGCCGGAATCTCTGGTGTTGCGCCGCACTACATCCCGCCGCCATCAACCTTCAACGTGCTTCTTGACTCCTACTGGTTCGATTAAACCTTGGTTTCTTACTGAGGGAAACTTGCCGCTGTGCGCATCACACCTTCCTCTTGGGGTTCCCAACGGACGTGTCAACTACACGCATCAAGCAAATTTCTGGCGCCGTTGCCGGGGAGATCAAGACACGCTGCAAGGGGAGTCTCCACTTCCCAATCTCTTTACTTTGTTTTTGTCTTGCTTTATTTTATTTACTACTTTGTTTGCTGCACTAAATCAAAATACAAAAAAATTAGTTGCTAGTTTTACTTTATTTGCTATCTTGTTTGCTATATCAAAAACACAAAAAAATTAGTTACTTGCATTTACTTTATCTAGTTTGCTTTATTTACTACTGCTAAAATGGGTACTCCTGAAAATACTAAGTTGTGTGACTTCACAACCACAAATAATAATGATTTCTTATGCACACCTATTGCTCCACCTGCTACTACAGCAGAATTCTTTGAAATTAAACCTGCTTTACTGAATCTTGTTATGCGAGAGCAATTTTCTGGTGTTAGTTCTGATGATGCTGCTGCCCATCTTAATAATTTTGTTGAACTATGTGAAATGCAAAAATATAAAGATGTAGATGGTGATATTATAAAATTAAAATTGTTCCCTTTCTCATTAAGAGGAAGAGCTAAAGATTGGTTGCTATCTCTGCCTAAGAATAGTATTGATTCATGGACTAAATGCAAGGATGCTTTTATTGGTAGATATTATCCCCCTGCTAAAATTATATCTTTGAGGAGTAGCATAATGAATTTTAAACAATTAGATACTGAGCATGTTGCACAAGCATGGGAAAGAATGAAATCTTTGGTTAAAAATTGCCCAACCCATGGACTGACTACTTGGATGATCATCCAAACCTTCTATGCAGGACTAAATTTTTCTTCGCGGAATTTATTGGATTCAGCTGCTGGAGGTACCTTTATGTCCATCACTCTTGGTGAAGCAACAAAGCTTCTTGATAATATGATGATCAATTACTCTGAATGGCACACGGAAAGAGCTCCACAAGGTAAGAAGGTAAATTCTGTCGAAGAAACCTCTTCCTTGAGTGATAAGATTGATGCTATTATGTCTATGCTTGTGAATGATAGGACAAATGTTGATCCTAATAATGTTCCGTTAGCTTCATTGGTTGCCCAAGAAGAACATGTTGATGTAAACTTCATTAAAAATAATAATTTCAACAACAATGCTTATCGAAACAATTCTAGTAATAACTATAGGCCATATCCTTATAATAATGGTAACGGTTATGCTAATTCTTATGGGAATTCTTACAATAATAATAGGAACACACCCCCTGGACTTGAAGCTATGCTTAAAGAATTTATTAGTACACAAACTGCCTTTAACAAATCTGTTGAGGAAAAACTCAATAAAATTGATATTCTCGCTTCTAAGGTTGATAGTCTTGCTTCTGATGTTGATCTTTTGAAATCGAAAGTTATGCCTAATAGGGATATTGAAAATAAAATTGTTACTACAGCAAATGCCATCCAAGTTAGAATTAATGAGAATATAAGATTGATGGCCGAATTGCGTGCTAGGTGGGATAGAGAAGAAAATGAAAAACTAGTTAAATAAGATAATATAGCTAAAGTTTGGACTATTACCACGACTAGTAATGATAATGCTACACATGTTGCTGCACCTCCTACTATTAATAATAAAAGAATTGGTGTTAGCAATGTTTCCACTTCTAATGCAAAGCGCGAGAACCGCTCTGAAATGCTAAAATCGCCGAAATCGCTTCGTGATAAAACTGCTGAAATTTTTTTCAACATTGGGGATGATGATCCCATTGATTTAGATTATAATGGTTTGAATTTTGATGATTGTCACATCTCTGAAGTTATAAAGTTCTTGCAAAAACTTGCTAAAAGTCCTAATGCTAGTGCTATAAATTTGGCTTTCACGCAACATATTACAAATGCTCTCATAAAAGCTAGAGAAGAGAAACTAGAGCGCGAAGTTTCTATTCCTAGAAAGCTAGAGGATGGTTGGGAGCCCATCATTAAGATGAAGGTTAAAGATTTTGATTGTAATGCTTTATGTGATCTTGGTGCAAGTATTTCCGTTATGCCTAAGAAAATCTATAATATGCTTGACTTGCCACCGCTGAAAAATTGTTATTTGGATGTTAATCTTGCTGATCATTCTACAAAGAAACCTTTGGGGAAAGTTGATAATGTTCGTATTACCGTTAACAATAACCTTGTCCCCGTTGATTTTGTTGTCTTGGATATTGAATGCAATGCATCTTGTCCCATTATATTGGGAAGACCTTTTCTTCGAACCGTTGGTGTTATCATTGATATGAAGGAAGGTAATATTAAATATCAATTTCCTCTCAAGAAAGGTATGGAACACTTCCCTAGAAAGAGAATGAAGTTACCTTTTGATTCTATTATTAGAACAAATTATGATGTTGACACTTCGTCTTTTGATAATACTTGATACACACTTTCTGCGCCTAGCTAAAAGGCGTTAAAGAAAAGCGCTTATGGGAGACAACCCATGTTTTTACTACAGTACTTTGTTTTTATTTTGTGTCTTGGAAGTTGTTTACTACTGTAGCAACCTCTCCTTATCTTAGTTTAGTGTTTTGTTGTGCCAAGTAAAGTCTTTGATAGTAAAGTTCATACTAGATTTGGATTACTGCGCAGAAACAGATTTCTTTGCTGTCACGAATCTGGGCTGTTTTCTCTGTAGGTAACTCAGAAAATTATGCCAATTTACATGAGTGATCCTCAGATATGTACGCAACTTTCATTCAATTTGAGCATTTTCATTTGAGCAAGTCTGGTGCCTCGATAAAATTCGTCAATACGAGCTGTTCTGTTTTTGACAGATTCTGCCTTTTATTTCGCATTGCCTCTTTTGCTATGTTGGATGAATTTCTTTGATCCATTAATGTCCAGTAGCTTTATGCAATGTCCAGAAGTGTTAAGAATGATTGTGTCACCTCTGAACATGTTAATTTTTATTGTCCACTAACCCTCTAATGAGTTGTTTCGAGTTTGGTGTGGAGGAAGTTTTCAAGGATCGAGAGAGGAGTATGATGCAATATGATCAAGGAGAGTGAAAGCTCTAAGCTTGGGGATGCCCCGGTGGTTCACCCCTGCATATTCTAAGAAGACTCAAGCGTCTAAGCTTGGGGATGCCCAAGGCATCCCCTTCTTCATCGACAACATTATCAGGTTCCTCCCCTGAAACTATATTTTTATTCCATCACATCTTATGTGCTTTTCTTGGAGCGTCGGTTTGTTTTTGTTTTTGTTTTGTTTGAATAAATGGATCCTAGCATTCACCTTGTGGGAGAGAGACACGCTCCGCTGTAGCATATGGACAAGTATGTCCTTAGGCTCTACTCATAATATTCATGGCGAAGTTTCTTCTTCGTTAAATTGTTATATGGTTGGAATTGGAAAATGATACATGTAGTAATTGCTAAAATGTCTTGGATAATGTGATACTTGGCAATTGTTGTGCTCATGTTTAAGCTCTTGTATCATATGCTTTGCACCCATTAATGAAGAAATACATAGAGCATGCTAAAATTTGGTTTGCATATTTGGTCTCTCTAAGGTCTAGATAATTTCTAGTATTGAGTTTGAACAACAAGGAAGACGGTGTAGAGTCTTATAATGTTTTCAATATGTCTTTTATGTGAGTTTTGCTGCACCGGTTCATCCTTGTGTTTGTTTCAAATAACCTTGCTAGCCTAAACCTTGTATCGAGAGGGATTACTTCTCATGCATCCAAAATCCTTGAGCCAACCACTATGCCATTTGTGTCCACCACACCTACCTACTACATGGTATTTCTCCGCCATTCCAAAGTAAATTGCTTGAGTGCTACCTTTAAATTTCTATTCTCCACCTTTACAATATATAGCTCATGGGACAAATAGCTTAAAAACTATTGTGGTACTGAATATGTACTTATGTACTTTATCTCTTATTAAGTTGCTTGTTGTGCGATAACCATGTTTCTGGGGACGCCATCAACTATTCTTTGTTGAATATCATGTGAGTTGCTATGCATGTCCGTCTTGTCTAAAGTAAGAGAGATCTACCACCTTATGGTTAAGCATGCATATTGTTAGAGAAGAACATTGGGCCGCTAACTAAAGCCATGATTCATGGTGGAAGTTTCAGTTTTGGACAATATCCTCAATCTCATATGAGAAAAATAATTGTTGCTACATGCTTATGCATAAAAGAGGAGTCCATTATCTGTTGTCTATGTTGTCCCGGTATGGATGTCTAAGTTGAGAATAATCAATAGCGAGAAATCCGATGCGAGCTTTCTCCTTAGACCTTTGTACAGGCGGCATAGAGGTACCCCTTTGTGACACTTGGTTAAAACATGTGTATTGCGATGATCCGGTAGTCCAAGCTAATTAGGACAAGGTGCGGGCACTATTAGTATACTATGCATGAGGCTTGCAACTTGTAAGATATAATTTACATGATACATATGCTTTATTACTACCGTTGACAAAATTGTTTCATGTTTTCAAAATAAAAGCTCTAGCACAAATATAGCAATCGATGCTTTTCCTCTTTGAAGGACCATTCTTTTTACTTTTATGTTGAGTCAGTTCACCTATTTCTCTCCACCTCAAGAAGCAAACACTTGTGTGAACTGTGCATTGATTCCTACATACTTGCATATTGCACTTATTATATTACTCTATGTTGACAATATCCATGAGATATACATGTTATAAGTTGAAAGCAACCGCTGAAACTTAATCTTCCTTTGTGTTGCTTCAATGCTTCTACTTTGAATTATTGTTTTATGAGTTAACTCTTATGCAAGACTTATTGATGCTTGTCTTGAAGTACTATTCATGAAAAGTCTTTGCTATATGATTCACTTGTTTACTCATGTCATATACATTGTTTTGATCGCTGCATTCACTACATATGCTTTACAAATAGTATGATCAAGGTTATGATGGCATGTCACTCCAGAAATTATCTTTGTTATCGTTTTACCTGCTCGGGACGAGCAGAACTAAGCTTGGGGATGCTGATACGTCTCCGACGTATCGATAATTTCTTGTGTTCCATGCCACATTATTGATGACATCTACATGTTTTATGCACACTTTATGTCATATTCGTGCATTTTCTGGAACTAACCTATTAACAAGATGCCGAAGTGCCGATTCTTTGTTCTGCTGTTTTTGGTTTCAGAAATCCTAGTAAAGAAATATTCTCGGAATTGGACGAAATCAACGCCTAGGGTCCTATTTTGCCACGAAGCTTCCAGAAGACCGAAGAGGAGACGAAGTGGGGCCACGAGGTGGCCAGACTATAGGGCGGCGCGGCCCAAGCCCTGGCCGCGCCGACCTATAGTGTGGGCCCCTCGTGTGGCCCCCTGACCTGCCCTTCCGCCTAATTAAAGCCTCCGTCGCGAAACCCCCAGTACCGAGAGCCACGATACAGAAAACCTTCCAGAGACGCCGCCACCGCCAATCCCATCTCGGGGGATTCAGGAGATCGCCACCGGCACCCTGCCGGAGAGGGGATTCATCTCCCGGAGGACTCTACGCCGCCATGGTGGCCTCCGGAGTGATGTGTGAGTAGTCTACCCCTGGACTATGGGTCCATAGCAGTAGCTAGATGGTTGTCTTCTCCCCATTGTGCTTCATTGTTGGATCTTGTGAGCTGCCTAACATGATCAAGATCATCTATTTGTAATTCTATATGTTGCGTTTGTTGGGATCCGATGAATAGAGAATACTTGTTATGTTGATTATCAAAGTTATGTCTATGTGTTGTTTATGATCTTGCATGCTCTCCGTTATTAGTAGATGCTCTGGCCAAGTTGATGCTAGTAACTCCAAGAGGGAGTATTTATGCTCGATAGTGGGTTCATGTCTCCGTGAATCTAGAGGAGTGACAAGAACCTCTAAGGTTATGGATGTGCTGTTGCCACTAGGGATAAAACATTGGTGCTATGTTTGAGGATGTAGTCACTGATTACATTACGCGCAATACTTAATGCAATTGTCTGTTGTTAGCAACTTAATACTGGAGGGGGTTCGGATGATAACCTGAAGGTGGACTTTTTAGGCATAGATGCATGCTGGATAGCGGTCTATGTACTTTGTCGTAATGCCCAATTAAATCTCACTATACTCATCATAATATGTATGTGCATGGTCATGCCCTCTTTATTTGTCAATTACCCAACTGTAATTTGTTCACCCAACATGCTGTTTATCTTATGGGAGAGACACCTCTAGTGAACTGTGGACCCCGGTCCAATTCTCTATACTGAAATACAATCTACTGCAATACTTGTTTACTGTTTTCTGCAAACAATCATCTTCCACACAATACGGTTAATCCTTTGTTACAGCAAGCCGGTGAGATTGACAACCTCACTGTTTCGTTGGGGCAAAGTACTTTGGTTGTGTTGTGCAGGTTCCACGTTGGCGCCGGAATCTCTGGTGTTGCGCCGCACTACATCCCGCCGCCATCAACCTTCAACGTGCTTCTTGACTCCTACTGGTTCGATTAAACCTTGGTTTCTTACTGAGGGAAACTTGCCGCTGTGCGCATCACACCTTCCTCTTGGGGTTCCCAACGGACGTGTCAACTACACGCATCAAGCCGCAGGAGGAATTTCCAAGAAGATCGGGAGGGAGGAGGGCCCAATGGTGAATGATCTCCTCAAATCCATGCTCGACCCTTACACAGTACCGGTGGCATAAGAAGCCTCCGCGCGCTCGGGTGGTAGCTACCGGGGAGGTGGATATCGTCCACCCTATCCCCGCCCTGGAACAGAAGAGGAATCGTGCCACGTTCACGTTGATGAGGACTCGGGAACACGGCTTCTTCAGCTTCGCCCCCAAGGACCTGGCCTCGTGGTCATTCTTGGGCTTCTTCCATGGCCAATATCCCTTACCCATTGTCGTCCCAAGGGGGTGTTGCTGGTACTATGGGGTCGGGTGGGGCTGAGATTGGAAATGGTGGCGGGAGGGGGGCGGTGCGGCTGAGGGTATAGTAGGCGAAACCTCTATCTTAAAAAGGAAGTCGACGCCGACTCTAAGCGCCTGCAACATTGATGGTGGCGCACTAGCGGGCCTGGTGCGGCTACTGAATCCAAAGTGGGCCATTGATGACGTAGCAGTGAGACCAAAGTGTGCAAGAGGCGAATCAGCCGCTATCCTGCTACCATGGGCCCGTGGCAGCAGAGGGAGGACACGCGTGTGGTTCGTGTTGAAATGGGTCGCCACGAACAGGTTGGCATGTTTGCATTGGGTCATTGGGCTAGGTTTTCTCTGTCCTCCTATCGGGGCGCAAACCAAAACAAACCGCTCTTATAAACATACAAGTTTAGTGGGAGTTATCCAAAAAAAAGTCTAAAAGATCTATACGCAAGCAAATATATGCAACTTTAAAAAGAAGGTAATACATTTAAATTTTGATAAATTCAAATAACCTTCGTAAAATGGAGAGAGTACAATTATTCGTGAACTATTGGTTGATTAGTTTCACACAGTCAAAGTTTTGCTTAATATACTGCTAATGGGAATAAAATATTCAATAAATGTTAACTAGAAATTACAGTGGACACCGCCTACAAATTGACAACCTTAATCATGAATATTTCAGTGACTGACTCCTAAATTTACATGCAAGAACTGGTCATACAAGAATGTTCGAAATGCAGATGCATTAAGATATTAGGTACTGTAGTAAAGTTCACATCTGAATATTTCTAAAGAAAAACTTTAATTTTCTAAAATTATTTACGACATTTCCCAAAAAAAAAATCTAATCTAGCCGGTTTATCTAATTCACTAAGACCGTGATTTTTATATATAAATCTAAGCATGTAAATTATGTATCATCGATAAATTGAGGAACAATTTATTGTTTAAAGATAAATCTTTCAAAGCACATGTGTCTTATATATCTAATGACATGATTTAAAGGGCATGCTGAGTTTAACTGAATTTTTCATATATTTTGATTGTGTTATTTTTGTAGCATGGTTAGTACTACTTAGTACTTACTTTAAAATAAGCTACCAAAACGAGAGTGGTCAAGTGGCTCCCGAGCTACATATAGCTCGTTAGTTGAAGTATTCGAAAAAGGCATTTTAAAATTTCAAAAAAATCAGAACAAATTCTTGATGTAGATAATAATGAAGTCTACTAGTGTGCAAAAACTTAGTTCGAAATTCGTTGTATTTTGGCCTCAGCAAAAATAAAAAAATCTTAATTTCATCATTGGTGAATAGTAATGAATACACTATAATCTAGATTTTGTCATTTTGTGAAATTTTGTAATTTTTATTTAGGGCAAAATACAAAATATTTGAATCTGAAAATTTACACATTGATAGATTCCAACATTTTTTACATCTATGTATTTTTAAGAAAATTCTAAAACTATAAATTAAAAAAGTTGAAGTTTTTGAGAAAGAAAATAAACCGGGCTACATGTTGAAGTTGAAGTTTTTGAGAAAGAAAATAAACCTAGGCTACAAAGGAGGTTTTCTCTACCAATACATCTTATATTTTGGAACAAAGAAAGTACCTCTTAAATTTTGTACTTCCTCTATTTGAAAATAAGTGACTTGACTTTTTGTAGATACAACTGTATCTGGATAAAGTTAAGTCACTTATTTTTTAGATGAAGGAGTAGTATTTATCACAATCATTTGATTTGTTAACAAAATATTCATATAGTTTTCAATGAATCTCACAGGAAGGACTAAATATTAGTTGCTAATAAACATAATTCTGATCATTAAAATACTAAGATATTGCTTATGAGGGTGAATGCCCGGACCGACAAACATACATTAAAATTTAACTACTTTCAAAAATGATATTTAGTTACTATAATGTTATTATTATCGAATGTATTATGTTTTTAGTTAGGAAACAAAATGAATTTATGACACATAACAATTTCAATAGGGTGAACTGCAAATGATATCTTTGAACTTTGATGTATCAATAAATATAGCCTGTGGATGACTAAATATCTTGATAAGTTCAGCCTCTGCCACATCATATACATGATTCAATCCAGGAACTTCTAGAAACTGAAATATCTTGGAAGAAAAGGAGGAAAAATATGAGCCAGCTCTTCCAGCTATCCACTCCACTGGCCTAGGTTGGAGAGACAGAGGGGGCAGGCCTCGCCTACAAGTAAAGAAAAGCTCATCAGAAACCGTACGAGCAACGGAATAAACTAGTGCATTCTTCCCCCCGGCAACAGGATAAGATCACATCGCACATGCACAGTCATCATACCAAATCCTATCCTCTCTCCCCACACCTAACTTATCCATTATCTAATCACATTTGGCCAAATTAAATTAGCAAAAGCCATCGGCATCAGGGCATCGATTACTGCTAAACCATTAGCATAGGAGACGCATTTTGCATCCGTCTCTTCTTCTCGTTCAGACTTGTCGCCATGGAAAAATCTCGGAGAAAAGAAAGGTTAAGATGAGCCATCAACAAACAAGGTAGCTTCGTGCGACGCACCGACGCTGCTGTATGAAAACAATGGTAGAAGGGAAAAGTTACTTAACAAAATGTCAAAGATGTCACTGTGACTGTGATTTACTACTAACACCAAATTTCACCCACTTCCCAAGAGACAATCGGACAAGCAAAACCGAAATCACCATTGTTTGTGGAGTAGTTTATGCGGCAACTCGTTCCTGTTCTGCCGCCCGTTTGATGCAATCAGGGGGCGTCCGCTGTGCAATTTTTTTACATATCTTTTTGGAAAAGAAGTTCGTTGTGATTGATCTACGCGCCACGCAGATTGCCGGGGAAAGAAGCATCGATGGGTGGATGAATCTGTTTGCTGCTGCTTTTCTGGAACAAAGTTACTGCCGGCAAGAAAGTGTCTAGTTTTCTCGGGATTGCACTTTGTGTGCATCTTTGATCCTACCTCCTAATTGGATGGATGGCATTTCAAAAACATTTCGTCCCACAAGGCAAGGATATCACTGGTTAAGGACCAACAACTAACTTGGTGGCAGCATAATCATGGGATCCATCACCTGGCAAATCAAATTGCATCAACATGTTGTTGTTTGTTTGTTTGTTTGTTTATATCGACAGAGAGATCAGGAGCAAAGCACTAAACTTATCTTCAGGATGATCATCATTAGTTAATGATATAGCCCAGGGGGGTGGTTAGGTTAGTTCATCGTTGTAGCAGTTCCAGACTCTAGCAGTTCATAGATACAACAGGTCAACGGGATGCAAACGAGATCGACAAGCTTTGCTCAGACGATTACACGGTCTTTTGCAATTACTTATATATATAATTTAGTAAGCGGTGACAACTCTACTGGCCAAAGAGAGGAGGAGAGATCAGACGAGCTGACTGCGAATTGGCAGCTACTGATTGTTGTAACTAGCGGCACCAGTAACGCCATTTCGAAGATCTGACAGCGAGTAGGACCTCGGCGACCTGAAGGATCCGCTCCTCCTCGCCGCCCCCGCCCCGCCCATCTGGGAGTGCAAGCTGAGCATCGGGGGCGGCAATGCGGGCGCCTCCCTCCCGTTCTTGCCGCGGTGGCCCTCCTGCGGCTGCTCGTCGGAGTCGGAGCCGTCGGAGTCGTCCTCCTCGCCTTCGTCCCCCTCGTGGAGGGCGTGGTCCGGGGCGAGCAGCGGGGGCAGGTAGGTGGCGGTGGCCAGGGAGCTGCAGGAGGCTCGGCGCGACCAGGTGGCCAGGATGCGGCGGCGCTTGTTGAACGGGTTCTCCGGCTTGGCCAGCTCCTTCACGGCCTCCCGCGCCGCCGCCTCCGCCAGGCTGGTGAAAGACTTGGACTTGCCGGCGTAGAAGCTGGACAGCCCGCTCCTGTTGACAAATCAGACAAAGACAAATCATCAATTCCATGCTCCTGTTTGTCTCACGATCCGTCAAACTGGTAACTGATGATCTCCAAACAAGACGAAAACCCAACAAAATTTCCTATTGTACTTTGGCAACGGATCAGAAAAAATCCCCCCGAAAAAGATCTTCTTTTTCCTCATTTTGCAACAAGCATATTCTGAGAAGCTTTTGACTCACTTGATGGGCAAAGAATCCTCCAGAGCCTCCAGGCACCCGAGACCGGGCTCCTGCTTGAGCTTGCTCTCCACCTCGGCCTCCTCCCCGTCGTCGCCAGCCTCAGAAGAGGAGTCCTCCCCGATGGAGGAGCTGGACGGCGACGGCGCGCCGATCGACGAGCTCTCCGTCAGCACCTCCTCCGCCTCGTCTTCCTCGATGAAGAACGCGTCGCTCATCTTCTTCGTCGCCAGCAGCACCTCCCCGTCCTTGGTCTTGCCGCCCGATCCGGGGAAGCCGCCGTAGGCCTGGAACGCCACCGCCGTCGACATGTCCAAGCTTCAGGATCCGGCGATCCGGACGGTGGTGCCAGCTCGCGCGCGGTAGCTAGGAGGGAGGAAATCTCGGATGGAAAATGGATATGTGTCCGTCCAAGAACAAGGACACACCAACTCAGCAGCAACTTGTAAGAGAGAGAGAAAGAAGAAATGGGTGAGGATGGGATAAGATAAGAGCAACGACGACAGGAGGGGAGTTGTGTATGCGGGGTCTTTGTAGGCTCATCTCATGGGTCATGGCGTGGGCGCCGCGGAGGGACCGGATCCTCTGCGGCCGGGAACCAAATGCACGGCATCTGTCTTACGGAGTATTATTATTATTATTATTATTATTATTATTATTATTATTTTGTGTGATATTTATGTCGATCAATACAATGTAATTGAGTATCGCAAAATATCCGGGCCATCGGGTATGCGCCAAATATGAAATAAAAATCTCGAATCATCGTGGATTTTGTGGCATGCTTGTTATGGTAGCCGCGTGATCCTCTCTACGGTGTGGAATGAACTACACGCCGTCACTCACAATGTCGTGTAGTGCTCAAGCCAATAGAGAGTAACCGGCGTCTCGGTGGTGTCATGCTCTCTGGATAGGAATGCCAATCAATTCAATGAAATCGTGTGTTACTAGTGTGTGACGCAAAAAAATCTGAACCATCGGTATGCGCCAAATGTAGAATCACAGCCTGGAATACTCGATGTCCTGACATGCTTGTTGTGGTTGATGTGTGATCTTCTATATGGCGTGGAATGAACTAGGCACGTCACTGGCAATGTCATGTAGTGCATGCTCAAGTCGTGCATAAGTAAACAACATCTCATCGATGTCGTGGTGTGTGATAGTAATGCCAATCAATAAAATGAAATTGTGCGTTATTAGTGTGCGACGCAAAAAGTATGGACCATCGGTGATATGCGCCAAATGTAGAACCGCAATCGGGCATACTCGATGTCGTGACATGTTTGTCGTGGTAGCTGTGTGATCTTATATACAACACGGAATGAACTAGACACGTCACTGGCATGTCGTGTAGTGCATGCGATAGGAAGTAAACAACGTCTTAGTAGTGTCGTGTTGTGTGATAGTAATGAAAATCAATACAACGAAATCATGCGCTAGTAATATGTGCCGCAAAATGTATGGACCACTGGTATGTGCCAAACACATAGTAACAACCTGGCATACTCGATGTTGTGGCATGCTTGTCGTGGGGTATCAGCGTGATCCTCCACGGTGTGGAACGCACGAAGGAAACATGCTTAAATCATATGTGCTATATGAAGTAGCGGACGAGCGAGAGTGTCATGTGGTGAGATACCTAATGTAAATCAATACAGCTGACGTAACCCGTTGCATGTGTCCCGAGAAAATTTAAACGGTTAGGATGTACTCAAGCGGCGGAGCTAGCCGAGTATGTCTAGGAGGGCGAAAAATATGAATGTTTGGGAGGGGGTGGTGGATGACCCATGTATGTCCATGATTTTTCCAACTTGAGGGGACGGGCTAGGGGCCTTAGGCATATATACTTCGCCACTGGTTCTCTCCACGGTCCAGAAAACCTTTTCTTTTAGTTTGTTTCACCCATTCATATTGTGTGAGGTCCCAGTACAAACAATGTGCATTGCCATGTGTGCTTGCTTGTATAACTAAAAGACCAGTATCATCTGTACCATCTACTACGGATGGAGTATAAGGTTCCGATGATCGTCACACTTTCTCTTCTAGTATCTCCACAAGGCCTCCTAGGCCTACACCGTAGTGCTTAGACTAGACCTTCGTGTGATAGCAAGTAACTGGCAACATTATATTGCAAGTATGGGCGGTGTCACTTGGTGAGACATTCAAGTTTGGTGCATTCGGAACCTAACCATTACCGCTTGCTCGGTTAGGGCACGCTGCATCAGCGGCGTACCTAAATTTGCTAGCCATGGTGTGATGTTCAGGACACTGGGTCTAGAAATTGATTTACGCCCCTCCATTTTCCTCTTTAGGTCTGCCCCCATGTTCGTTATAGAGCAATGATGGCCTACGTTGACAGGGCATTCTCGTACTTCGAGCCACGAATGATCCTGGTATCATCTTTTAAGCATTCGTTATAGAAACAAAAACAATCACGCAGACAATGGCAACTGTTGTCCTAGTACCTGTTAGTATCTCCGTCGTATGATGAAAGGAGGTCGATTTGGTCTACACTTGATAGGGCGCATTCTCTACACTTAACTCTTCCATCTAAGTCGATCCTGGTATCATCTTTTAAGCATTCGTTATAGAAACAAAAACAATCACGCAGACAATGGCAACTGTTGTCCTAGTACCTGTTAGTATCTCCGTCGTATGATGAAAGGAGGTCGATTTGGTCTACACTTGATAGGGCGCATTCTCTACACGTAACTCTTCCATCTAAGTCCCTAAAATATTATTTCTTCAATAGATTTTGAAAGTCTAGGGGGCGGGGGCACTTGCCCCCCTCCCCCTGAAAAAGCTTTAGGGACTTGATGCTCCCAAGTCTCACCGTGAATTGGTGCCAGCATGCACCATCTATTTCTCATGTGATGTATCCGTTTGACTCAAAATTTGTACTACATAAAAAAACTACTAGGAAAAATTGAAAAGTTTCCAGCTAGGTGCGTCGACATTTTTCTATTCAGGTGAAGTTTCGGCCCGCTTGAATCAAAGAGGTTGGTGATTAAATAGGTACTCAGTTTGAGCTAGTGCTCGAAAATCGTAAGAAGCTATTTAATCACGAGGCAGTCATCCGAATTGTATGAAATTGGCATGTTTCGAAACTATTTAATCAAGAATGCTACAGTTATGCAGTCTCGACGACGATGAAGGGCGTGCATGTCTTCGTTGGCTAGAGAAAACATTTTTGTAATGCACTACTTCCTCCGCTCCACAAAAGTTATCTGAGATTTGTTAAAATTTGAATGTGTCTAGGGACAAGTTTCATGGAATGGAGGGTGTGTTTCAAATTTTGAACCATCATTCTCCTTCAGGGATAAGATGGGTGGCGCAGAGGATCCCGCTCCACATGGCGGAGCGGATGTGTCTCCGATGGACAGGGTCCATCCATGGGTGCCATGAACCAAAGTATCCAGCCCATCCGTCCACGGATTCTCGCTCGTTTCCGTGTGCGTCATCCAGCCGTAGAGAAAACCAGGGGAAATGAAATAGAAGGGAAGAAATGCAGGATATCGCTGGGGAGTAGGCCGTCCCTATCCGTTTACAGTTAGGCATCTCCAGCGGCGCGGCGCATTTTAGCGTCCGCGCGCGTCCGTTTGCGTCGGCCCTTTTGGTCGAAAACGTAGCGTCCGTTTATGCGTCGGGTGCTCAATGCAAGACGACGCATTTTTTTTTAGGACGAATCATTTTTTTGAACTGAAACATAATTTACAAAAACTGAAACATAACTTACATACTTGAAAACATAAAAAAAAACCTAAAACGCCTACTACTGCGCATCGTCGCCGTGCTGCTCCTCGTCGCTGTCGAGCAAGATGATCTCCGGTACGTCCCACGGCCAGTAGCCATCCGGGGGAGCGTACGCCGGGCGCGATGGCGGTGCTCGAGGTTGAGGAGGCTGCGGCTGAGGCGGCGGTGGAGGCGCCTGTGGCCGCGGCCGTGGCGGCGGATGAGGAGCCTGCCCATAAGGCCGTGGCGGCGGTGGGGAGGCGCCCGGACATAAGGCCGTGGCGGCGGTGGGGGAGGCGCCCAAGGCTGTGGCGGCGGTGGAGGAGGCGCCGCCGAGTCCGAGCGCTCGTCGAAGGGCTTCATCGGCGGACAAAGCGGCCGGCATGACAACGGTGGCGTAGAGGCAACGGCGGCCGCACCGGCCCGTCGTCTCGTCCGTCTCCGTGGACAGTACGTACGCCAACTCTCCGAGTCGATGGCGTACGCCGGATCGGCGCGAGGTCCTCGGCAGATATCGCCTCCTCGCGCCGGATCTCCTTGGTCCACTCAGCTCGCGCGTTGTGCATCGGAGGGACGGGCACCGGCGCAATGAGCCGCCACCGCCAGTACCGCACGCCGGATCGGGCGTCGCACGGCACCCATCTCGCCGTGCATGAGCCTCCCCACCGTGACGGGGAGCGGCACCTTCTTGCCGGCCGCCGGAGGCCTCGAAGTCGTTCTTCTTCCCCGTGGCGCAGCCGCGGTTGTGGTGCGAGTGGAGCCGTGGGCGAAGGAGCACCGCGCCGCCGGACTTTAAGGGCGGCCGCGCACGGATACGATGCCATTGAAGGCGGCGCAGAAGCCCAGCCCGCCGCCCGCCGCACGCGCAGAACAGAAGTCGCGGCATTCATGGCGGCGCAGACGCGAAGCGCCCGATCATGAAGCGATGGTCGCGAAGCGATGCCCTCCATGCAGGCTCGCTGCCAGGCGGGCCCGGTGGAGACCGCAGCGGACACTTTGCGCGTCCACGCAGCGTCCACCGAGACGCAAACCTGCCGCATATTTGGGCCAGGTTTGCGTCTCCGCGGACGGCCCGGTCACTTTGCGTCGTGCCGCTGGAGAGGGTGCCAGACTCGTTTACGACCAAAGCGGACGCAAACGGTCGCTGTCGCGCCGCTGGAGATGCCCCTTAGCTGGAAGGGGCGCTGGTCGCTGGAGGGTGGGGTTGACCGACAGACAGGATGAGGATGAGAGTGTGAGGTGTTTTGACACGTTCCGTCCCTCTGCTGTGGTGCGCGTGGCTTGGCCTGGACCAGGATGGAGAGAGCGACGTGGAGGACGAGGTTGCTCGTCTCATCAATGCAATGCAATACCGCGGCGTGGGAGACCTGAGTAGTTTTTCTATTTGCTAGTACTCTACAAAATAGTATATATTTTGTTTTTGTATTTTTTTTTGGTGACCATGGGATGCACCTGCGACTGCGAGCGGCGTTATCTCGCAACAAAACTGCAATTGTGGCGTTCATCTGGAGGGAATTGCAGTTTGCACCAGGTCATGTTCCGGGCGTTGCAAAGACCATCAGGTCGACGTTCTTTTTGCAACATCCACCAGCCCTTGTACTAATCTGTTGCATTCTAGTCTAAATTTTGCTTTGCCTTGCGTTGATAGCTTTATCAGGGCATCTCCAACAACAATAATTTGGCGCTGTAAAACCTATTTCGGCAAACGTTTAGCGCACGCTGTGCCAAATTTCCCTCCACCAGAGGCGCTATTTCGCAGCGCGGGTCGCCCGCTGAAAAAGCGCCCGCAGCGGAAGCAGCGCCACAGACACATTTTAATAGAAGATAGTCTAAATAAAAGATCCAAAAAATATTGAAAATACAATTAAAATAGATAAACTACTAGTCTACTCGTCGTCGGAGGTGGTATCAGTCCAGACGTCGTCCCAGCGAGCATCATCGTCAGCCCAAGTCGTGTTTGGGTTGACTATCTCGCGGTTGGCGATGTCCTGACGACGGCACCCGTCTTCCCTTCGCTGCGCCCTAAGGTCGGCGAAGAAGGCCTCCGTGTTGTCGAAGAAGCTCGCCATCGATTGGACGGACGCCGCCTCCGTCGCTGCCACCACCATAGTCTCTGCTTCTCGCGGGAAAATAATTTTTCCCCGCGCGGGCTATCACGCTATCCCGAGCGCCAAACTTGCCACGTCGCTTCGAGCGCGCGCTATAAATCGCCGCGCGCGCGCTATAAAACGTCGTGTGAGCGCGCTATAAAACAGCGCGTTCGCGTGCAACAAATCGCCGTGGAAACTTCTAGTCGCCGCTTCATCTCGCAATGCCTCGCTGCTTCGTCGCGCCACGCGTCGCCGCCGCTCTCCCACGCGCTCCGCCTCCGCTCAACCTTCGTCGCCGGGATGCCGCCGCGCTGCCGTGGGTCGTTCGGTTTCCGCTGCGTCCGAGCGCGTCCCAACAGCAGGTTCTATGCGGAGCTTCGCGTCGGCGGCTTCCGCCTCACCCTCGGCACCTATGGCTCGCCGGAGCTGGCAGCGCGTTCTTACGACACGGCCGCGTGGCGATTTCGGCGGCCACGGTGCGACTTCAAATTCCCGGACGTCGAGTCCCTAGAGGAGGCGGAGTTCCTCGCGCCAGCGCCGTGTCTCGTCGACAACGAGGACCGTCGCCGCCACCGCCAGGCGCAATGCCGGATCGCCATTGCCGAGCGTGACGTGGAGCTGATGCGCTAGTGCAATGTCGACAACACGGAGGCCTTCTTCGCCGACCTCAGGGCGCAGCGAAGGGCAGACCGGCGCCGCCGTCAGGACATCGCCGACCGTGAGATAGTCAACCCAAACACGACTTGGGCTGATGATGACGCTCGCTGGGATGACATCTGGACTGAGACCACCTGTGCCGACGAGTATACTAGTAGTTTATCTATTTTAATTGTATTTTCAATGTTTTTTAGTTCTTTTATTTAGACTATGTTCTATTAAAATGTGTTTGTGGCGCTGTAAATTAGCGCTTCCGCTGCGGGCGCTTTTTCATCGGGCCACCCGCGCTGCGAAATAGCGCCTCCGGTGGAGGGGAATTCGGCACATCGTGTGCTAAACGTTTGCAGCGCGCGAAGTAGGTTTTGCAGCGCCAAATTATTGCTGTTGGAGATGCCCTAATAAGGCTATCAAGGCAAGGCAAAGCAAAATTTAGACTAGAATGCAACAGATTAGTACAAGGACTGGTGGATGTTGCAAAAAAAACGTCGACCTGGTGGTCTTTGCAACGCCCCTAACAGGAGCTGGTGCAAACTGCAAAAATTTGGTCGTTGGATTTTCTTTATTTTTTCTTTCTGCGGGTTGGGGAGCAAACTCTTGTGCGTGCGTTTTTGGCGTGGGTCATGGTTTGGTCAAAGCTAGGAAACGAGTGTGTGTGTGTGTACAACAAGCTTAACCAAGGACCGCGCGCGCGCGCGCGCTGCTTTTGCGTGACTGCAGCGTCTACTACTGCGACTCGCCAACTGACGACCACCCGATCATCATTTCTCGTATTCGTACGGTGCACGGTAGCTACGTACCGCACAGGTTTTAAGGATAAATGTATGTAAGAGCGTATGATTTTGTGTTGTGTTTTGCGTGATTGGGCTGGTGATGTAGACTTTGATAGTGCGAAGCAACCATATTACCATTTCCCACTAGTTTTTTTAGAAACACAGTACAACCGTCGACGCTCACGTACGCACGCATACACTCATCCCTATAAACGAACACATCTTACTTTTATGAGCACATTCGAAAGACTGAGCCGGTGGACTGGATCTTGAAATTGACGAAGTCACCATATACGCCTCTAACTGAATGAATATTCCGCCTTTATTAAACACATAAATGTTAAACCTGAGGTTTGTATTCTGGTGGGCTGGGGGTACAACTACCTTACTAACAACCCAACCTTAGGTTGGTTCTCCCCACAAGTTTTTTTCTCAGTTTCATCTGGTTAGCATCTTGGCCTTGTTAAAAAAAGCAACGTGGCGTATTTTTTTTAGCAAGTTCTATTTTTGTTGGGAAAAACTAAAATACCTAGCCTCTATATAAAAATGATACATGCGGCCTTTATTTCAATTTATTAGCAACTGGTTTCATAAGAAACTATTTACAGGCTCCTTGTTTTCACACACCCGAGGAGGCAAGGATGGCTTGTGAACGAATGGGATGATAAGAGCATTTTCAATTGCGCCCTCCAACCAAACATTTTCAATTGCGCCCTCCACGCGCATCGTCGCGGCCCTAAAAAGCTATCTAGGTCCGGCGTGGTCCAAAAAAGAGTCTACCGTCACCATGCCAACCCTGACCAACGGGGCGCCGTACACAAGACTCTACATATGCCATGTAAATACCTAGCCAACTCTATAATTGACACAATGGTTCCATAGGGGGAAGTAGGTAACATGTCCCATGGATGTTGCACCTCCACCACACGGAGGAAGACCGAACATATAACAAAGCCTTTTTTCGTCAGTTCGATGAGGAAGATGATGATGAGGAGGCCAAGCAGTGGTCCGACGGGCCGGAGCTGGTGGACCCGAAGCAGAAGGCCATTCTTGACTCCGACAAGACGACACACAATGATCGTCTCGCCACTCAAACCTTGAAGGAGTGTGACGATGCAACCCTGACCCGCATCATCGACATTACTCATGAGAGGGCCCCGACGAAGGAGGCGTACACAATGTTTCCAAGGGTAGAAATAGAGCGGCAAAACCCATCCACTTGTAAGACCGTGCTTGGCTAGAGATGCCCCGAATAAGCACGAAGAAGTCGATGAAGGTGGCCGCCCATCATCAAACTCAACGCGCAAACCCTCGTGAGCGAGGTTTGACATTTGACCAGGGATATTACCGTGCTACGAGCGAGGTTTAACATTTGACCAGTGAGGCATGTATGGTTTTGACTGTTGAGTGTTGACTGTTGAGTCGCCCCGTCTGAAGCTTACCTAGCCGATCTGATCGTAGCTACCCTGAGTCGTCTAGACCAGTTTAGACATGCTTCTCTTGTTGTCCATGGTTATGGGCCGGCCCGGGTCGCAGGCACTGGGGACCCATGGATAGGATGAGGATGAGTTGGAGAGTGGTGAGGCCTCTCACCATCTGCATGCGCCTGCCAGCTCGTGGCACTGGGCCTGGCTATTGATGGATGCATCGAAGCATGGGAAATGCGACTCGCTCGCCTAGCTGGACAGCGACCTGCTCTGGTCTCGGCAATACCGCGGCAACGATAGATTGTTTCCGGACTTCTGGCAGTTTGGACATGTGTTGTTTTGCTTGAGTATTTGCCTGACATTATCTTTAGCTTTTGTGTGGTGTTCTTCGAGGGTAATGTACGTTGTCTCTGGACGCGCGGGGAACAACTTCGTTTTCGTGTTGGGTGGTTTGGTCAAAGGAGGGAAACGTGTTCATCACAAGTTAATGATGGACCGCGTTACTTTTGTGTGACTGTAGCATCTACCGCGACCTACGTCGATCCGGACGAGCTAGCTACTACCCCAGTACGTTTCAAGTTTTCGTATTAATTTACGCTGTACTACAGATATGCTCGATGTCTCGATCGTCTGCGTGTACTTCTGAGACTATGAGGATCGATGCTGGTGAACCGGCGCGGTTAAGTGCTTACAGCTGGTAGTTAACCCTAGATGTTGCTTTGTGTTTCTGTCTCAACGTACGGGGCTATTTGTCTTAGTTCTTTTTTTTTTTCGAACCATACGGGAGAACTGCATGTACATACTACATATTAAGAAGGGAGAAAAAGGCCAAAAAAGGCAAAAAAAAAAAGCAGAATATAGTCAGTCTTGTGAAACTCGACCTGATCAAAAAGTGGAAAAGGAAAAACACACACAGCAGCCGTAGCGGCCTGACACCTACAGAGTGAATCGACCTTTACTTGCTAGTGACCACAGCTTTGCTTCTGATTGTATCTCATCAATGAGTTACAAAATTGGTTTGTAAGCATTTTCGAACACCCGACTGTTCCTTTCCCTCCATATCGACAAAGAGATAAGTATGCTGACTGAATTCAGTTTCTTCTTGCTTGTGTTCTGCATATTTGTCAACGCTTGTTTCCACCAAGTTCTGAGGTTTCGGCTTGATATTTGAACCACCTGATCGAAACCAGCCCATTCCAACACGGAGTTCCAAATGATGTTTACCACTGCGCAACCAATGAATAAATGTTGATTATCTTTCTCCGTCAAATTGCAGAAGACACATTTCTTGTGATGGGGAAGTCCTCTTTTTTGCTAGCCGGTTTGCCATCCATACCCTTTCACGTATGATCAACCTAACCGCGATTTTGCATCTCAAAGGCGACCATGACTTCCAGATTTCGTTTGCGATATCACACTAAGTAGGAGTCTTATAATGATCCATATATACTGATTTCGATGTGAATGTTCCTTTGGCCTCCCAAGTCTATGTCCACACATCCTCTGCATTTTGGCTTAAATGTATACCATTGAGTTCTTTCCATATGGCAACAACCTGAAGAAAATCCTGAATGTTGATTTGTTTCTTGGTATCATCTATCCAAGCTCCATTGACGACCGCTTCTGCAACAGTTCTTCTTGCCTTTGTTAGAGGGTTAATTGCAAGATATATGTCCAGGGCAATGTCTTCTATTGATGTCCCTTTTGACCAATTATCGGTCCATATGTAGCACCTTTGTCCCAGTTCTTCCCCTCTGGCTATGGCTTCATTCCATTATTAATTGTCGCAGATTCAGATATATCTAAAAATAATAATTAGTACGTAGTATGAAACAGTGATACAATAGTTATATATATGCGATAGAACAAGAAGCAACTTAATTGAGATAACGCTGATAAAGTGCAATCACAATCTCACCTCTTTCATCTAGGCAAACAGTGGTTGCGTATTTGCTCTTTCACCGATCGCCTGACAGCTGGGCTTGAGGTCAATAAGCAGAATCCCAACGCTAAAATTGAGGCTCAGCGAGCATATCCTCGAACGCTTTGCCTCAAGTTAGGGCATCTCAATTCGATCCCCAAAATTTTAGAGGAGTAAACCAACTCCTAAAACTTAGAGGAGCAAAGATACTCCTCTAATCCTCTAAAGGTTGGCGGTTACTAACCGAACCCTTATATTTAGAGGAGTAATTTTTTAATGTAGAAAACAAACTATTAAAAGCCAAACATTTGGCATAGTTTAAATACAATAAAATAACATGTTTAGGAGTGAATAAAAAATAAGTTTGCAAACAAAAAAATTTAAAGCCAAACACATGGCAGGGTTCAAATTTAACGAATGACGAGAATAGTTCAAACACATCAAGGTAGCACCAAACATCCCATTTGATGTATGCGCGGCCAACTGTGATCCTTGCCTCGGCCGCCGAACATCATCATTCAAAATGATGTCCATGGCCATCTTGACCTCGTCGTCGTCATCGTCCTCCTCCTTCTCCTATGACGATGAGTCATCCATGATCTACTCCCTGAGCCTCTTCATCTACACGATGGCACCGGTTAAATTCGCACACAAAAACAAAATTTGCAAACAAAATTGGCTAGAAATTCTCACCTAGCCTCTCGATCGAACACCTGATGGGTGGAGGAGGTGACGTGGGTGGCCGGACGGTCATCGGATGGGGCATAGGGAGGCGTCGAGGGCAACGGTCCCGACCTTCTACGAATCGTGGCTGACGGATACCAATTTGGAAGAAACTGGGCCGGTGACCAGCGGAAACTCGATCCCCTCGTCAATTCCGACGATTGGGAGATACAGCGAGCGACATAGAGGTGGCCTGGAGGGCGACGCAGGGACCTGAGTGGGGTCGGCGGGGTATGGCGGTCACCCTCGGCGACACCGGCGGGATTGGAGGCGGGAGTTTTTCTCGGAAGAGGTGGCCGACTCCTAAAAATACTCCTCCACGGTCAAGTTTACTCCTCCAATTTCTAATTTTTTCTCCTCTAACCGTTTGTACTTCGGTTAGGTGCATCTCTTACCGACTTTTACTCCTCTAACCAGTTTTTATGGATCGGTTAGAGATGCCCCCTAACCTTTGATTTCGGACGCGAACATGTGCAAGAGCGATCGAGGTCGGCATTTCTGCTAAGCACCTTGTCTGAACTCCACTAGGAACGAAACGAAGCTGGCATATCCATATCCCTGATGGAATTGAGATATGCTCAAAGCCGTACAGCCGTACGCGATTGGCCCATCTGGAAACTACATCTGCAAGTGGTGTTCCTTGGATTAAGCCAACGGCACCTCTATGTGGTATTCTACCACTTGGATATGGATATGCGTGCTACCATGATGCCTCTCCAGCTAGCTCTCCCTCTCCTCGCCTTCGCGTGATGTATCGCCGTTGTCCGTGGGAGCGGATATATATCACGGTCAGGGTCCCAATTTCTCGTGGCAACTGACGGGTTACCAAGCTAGAACTGAGTATATCATTGGCTTTGATCTCGAGCCCTTGTTGTTGATCGAGGCTCCGTGCCATTCGGTGCATTTGTTGAGCAATCACAGAGAATGCACTGCAACAAAATGGTGTGCTAGGTCGTGACTGATCCCAAGGTTAACCAACGGTAAATCGATAGAGGTAATCGTGTCGTCGAAACTCGACAGTACGATTGGCACGACGTCCTGCCGGTGAAGACTGTTCCCCGTGTTACGGCAGCCAGAGTCGCCGTGCGTTTGAGTCGGCATCAACTCGCCGCTGTTGGCTCCGACAGTACGTCGTTGGTAAGCGATTCAGAAACGTCCTGTTCTGGTGTGTACGGCCAGGGCCGTTCAGCACCAGGCCATCAAAGTTCAGAGAGCTCGTGGATAATTGTTATTTGTAGCGTGCTACGAGGTTTCGATGACTTTGGACTTGGCGCACACCCCGTCACACGATCGTGACTCGGCTGGGCCAAATCTTACAGGGGCGCCCCGCGCCAGATCAAGTCATGGACAAGGATAACTGACGGGACGTTTCCAAATTTGACTCGAAACACTGGTGTGCATGCCATGACCTTGAACCAGTCTCGGCTGAACCATATCGCAAGCCTAACTGAATGAGTAAACCTGATAAGTGTTAAAGCACAGCTGTGTTGCGTTTTCTGCACACGGGGAAACCTTCGGGAGAAGCTTCCTTCTTTTTTTGACCGGACGGAGTGAGAAAGCTTGTGTGGTTGTAACCTGTAAGCTTCATTTCGCGGGTCAATGATCAGAAATGTTGGCCTGTTGTTCAGAACAAGGGTTTTCTTTTGAAATGTCTTCATAAGTTCATTCATAAACATGATATATCCTGGGTGTTGATTATTTGGGAGAAATATTACTATCAAAATTCTATCCCTCATGCAAAGCAGCCATGTGGACCTTTTTGGTGGCCGGATGTCTTTGGTCTCATTGATATTTACCGAGGGATTACTGAGTGCACAGTGAACGTGGGTGACACTTTTTTTTCCAAGCGACTCTCCAGGGGATCGATTTTCATTACCATCGCGACAACGAAATAGGAGCAGAGAGGGGAGGGGGACGCCGCTTACTGCTAGCGTTCAGGAGTTTAATATTTAGTACTCCCTCCGTTCCTTTCTATAATGCCTATTGTTTTTTCGTTTTTGTTTCAGAATATAAGAGTAAAGCTATGTTTTTTTGCAAAGAACTCCTTCCACTGATTTGTTCCGTCCAGAAAATCTGGGAACGAATCTGTTTCCGTCCAGAAAATATGGAAACTAATCTATTCCCGTCCAGAAAATGTGGAAACCAATCTATTCCCGTCCAGAAAATATGGAAACCAATCTGATTATGGAAAGAATAGTGGGAGAGGGGGAGTACATGACACGTTCGGTTATGGAAACAGGATTATTTTCTGAGATCTGATTTTAGTTTCCTATTTTGTCTCTAAGATCGCTAGGGGGTTTTGTGTCAAAAAAATGGCTTGCGCTAATTTCCGTGCCAAAATACAATAGGCACTATAGAAAGAAACGGAGGGAGTACAAGGTAAGACAAGACCGCAAGGGCCAAAAACGAAGCAACAACAAAAAGACACCAGCCAAGAAGGGCGAAACGAACTATCAGGAGCGTGCGATCAGGCATTGTCAACAACGTGGGTAACACTGTCCTCCCGTGGAAGGATGTTTGGCATAATGGTGAAGTTCTACATGAAACTTTGCCGTGCCTTTTCTCTTCCGTTGAAAATGAGGATTCCACGGTTTGGATTTCATCTCTCAGGAAAGACCAATCAACAATCTTGCTCTTCCATTATCGATAGAGGCTAGCGAGGAACTTCACTCTCTTCAGACTATAGTTGTTGACCTGGACAGGGATGACAAGTGGCCATACTCTTGGGGTACGTAATGACGATTTTGATGTGCAGAAATTCTACAAGTTTGTCTTCCGTGATATTTATCCTCTTCCATGCTTACCTATGGTCAGGAAGACAAAATGTACTTTCACCGAAGTTGGGCTTGAGGTCGATACGCATATCCATTCCCGACGATAAAACTAAGGCTCGATCTGCATATCCAGGAGCGCTGCTTAGCCTTAAGTTCTGACTAGCTAAGCTAAGCATACATACACCTAGCAGGGATGATGTGCTAGAGACATAACCCTTTGCTTTCAGACGAGTACATGTGCAAGAGCGATCGATGTCGGCGTTTCTGACAAGCACCTTGTGTGAACTCCACTAGGAATGAAATTAAGCTGGCTGGCATATCCTGATGGGATTGAGATATGCTTAAGCCGTACATATGGAAACTACATCTGCAAGTGGTGTTTCTTGGATTAGGCCAAGGGCACCTCTATGCGGTACGTACTAGCACTTGGATGATCTGAATGGATGTGATTGCCATTAATTGATACCGCGTACTGCTGGTGACTGGTGAGTACCGTTTCAGTAGGCATCACAGGCACGGCGCCGCGGATTCGAGTTGACACCGTCGTCGGAGGTCGCGACTGTTTGGTCCGACGACAGTCGCTGGGCGCTGGCGAGCGATTCAGAATAAGAGACTTATTTGATCTCCTAGACGTTCCGGATCAGACGATCAAGTTCAGAGAGGTCGTGGATAAATTGCAGTCATGCAACGAGGTTTCCAACTTTGACCTGGTGCACCCACCGTCGTCCCACGGTCTTCACTCTGCTGGGCTAAATCGTTCGTCAAATCAGGCCCTGGATAAGGATAGCTGCCGTACCTGCCGTGCCACGAGGGTTGGAAACCTTTGACTCGGGACGCCGATGCGCATTCCATATTTCCATGGTCTTCATCTTGAACCAGTCCTGAGCCAGTGACGGACCTGAGTGACTAAATCACACGAAGTTTAAGCTTAGTACTAGTAGCTCTTACATTAGCAGGCATTTCCCTTTCTTGTTGCAATCTAATCCCGCAGGCAAGGACCGACGTGATAGACCTTCTTATTGGGGTCCATGAACATTTTCGTTGGGCCGGGATGGTTATATACCCAGCAAGACTTGCCGAAGGGAACGGCCTTGCGACGTGCTGGGCTGGGCTTCTGAACTGTAAATAGTATTCGCTTCCGACTTGAGCCGCACACACCTGACTGCCGTTTAAGAACCCAACTTTGCTCCCAAAAAAAAACCCCAACTTTGCTTTGGCAAAAAAAAAAAACCCAACTTTGCAGTGTCGTGCGTACCCCAGCAGCCGCTGTTCAGTTCAAACTGACGGCAGGGTCTGAGCGAGCGAAAGGTACGGATCGTCAGGTGTGGACGCCAAAGCCAAAGTGCCAAACGACGATGGGATCTGTGTTGCCGCGCGCTAGACAATCGAGAAGAACAACAGCATGCATGCATGAATGCGCGACCAGGCTCACAGTACAGTACATGCTAAATTTCGCAGCACATGCCCGACCGATCTCATCTCTCCCTCCCGCCCGGCAGAACTGTAGATCGAGCTACTGTGCGTACGTCGAGAGCAATTGTCCCGGCCAAGAGCACTCAGCGGCCTGCATGCATGCATGGCCGTGCAACGCAAAGTGCCAGGAAGGGAGAGAAGAGATGGCTGCAAGCAAGGCCTTTTTCTCCGGGTGGTCCTCCGCTTGTCGCCTCTGCTGCCGATCCATCGTCGACGACGACGTCCGAATTCCCAATCACTCGTCCTCTCCTCTCTGTCTGACCGCCGACGGGGCCGGCGCGCGCCGGATCAGACCAATAATTCCGCGCCGCGCCGGCCGCCCATATGCGGCTAGGCGCGCGCTCGTATGATCGATCATTTGGGGGGATCACACTCTAGCCTAGTAGATTCTAGCTGGCTGAATGCAATGCATCGCATGCATATATTGCATGGTATGGGCTCCCGGCAAATTAAAAGCCTAGCCTTCTAGCACTGTGAGCAAGTCATGTACGTACGTGTACTGTGTCCAATGTCCATATGCCTCGATCATGGCTGTGGGTACCTTTTAGGTTTTCCTTCTGCTGGTGAGCCATAGGGGCAGCATGCATGCATTCATGGCAGCGCGCGGCCAAGGGAAGGAGGTTCTATGCCCTTCCGATCTAACCGGAAAATATGAGTTTGACAGCCTCCATTCCCATCCTACTAAGCTAGAGCCATCTAGGCCCAAGAGCCAAATTCAGCATGCAAAGATTTGGTTTGGCGAGGCCCCCAAACTACTCCTTGTGTGTCCCATGCCATTAGACATTGGCTCTGTGAACGTCTTTACATCCCTTCCACAGGAACCGCGGAATGATCTTCTCGAACGGTATGCTAGTTCTAGGGTTTGCAGATGGTATAACCTTGACAAGCTCGAGCCGCCCACCGCAGTTTAGCGTGGGCAACACCCCCCAACAAGTGGTTCACTACCGGAAAATCTGTCTATGCTGTGCGCCCAAATTTTGTCGTGCGGCAACACACGACAAAGAATGTAATGCCGTGAGCCTAGAGAGCCAGCGCACGGCATAGCAAAAGTGCACGGCACATTAGTCCGAAGCGCACGGCAAACAACGAGCACACGGTAAAACCTGCATAAAACGCACGGCAAAACAAAGTGCACGGCAAAGAATGGAAAAGACGCACGGCAAAACAGGCCGCACGGCATACTGGCACGCTCGGCCCACATCCACGCCCAACGTCGTAACGGAAATTGTTTGCCGTGTGCGTGCCGTCACACATGGCAAACATTTTGCATTTTCATTTTTTCATTCCGCGCTATGTTTTCCCGCGGAAGTTTGATTTGGGCGCGCGTTTCTCGTGGCGGGCATAGATGCAATCTTTGCCGTGAAGCACAACTATAGCGCACGGCATACATGCAGTATTTGCCGTGTGTCCTTTTCTCTGCACACGGCAAACCGTTTTGTTTTTTCATTTCCCCCCAATTTCACACATGTTCCTCCTATTCATTTCCATATATATTGCACTCGGAAGCCATGTATTGCAATATTTCAACTTCTACCACGCTTTCACACATGTGCTAGCTTCGACCGTTAAAGTGGGACTCCGCACATCGCCAAGGCGCAAGCGGGAGTTTTTGCGCGCCGTCATTTCATGCGGGTCCAAATTGGGCGTAACTAATTCGAAAAAAATTGAAAAAATACGAGACCATTTTCGGGGTGCCGGAAGGGCTTTATTTTGTGAAGCAGCTACATGGTGCGCATATTAGAATTGCGCGAGACCTCCGCGCATCGGTAGGATACCTCCTACGCACCACCTATCACATGCCATATGCGCGCGGTAGCCATCTGGGAATCTCTCCCGCTTCCTGCGGTGTCCCGCCGAATCCGCTGGAAACTGACCGGATTTGAACTGGGGCCACACTTTCCTTCGCTTAATAAATGGAGGGGAAAATGTTTTTAGGTCTAGAACGTGTCATTTTATGTGCTAAATGTTTTCCGTTTCGCGCATTGGCGGACGGGTGCACGCGCGCGCCCGGTACGGCCATACCGCATGTCTCGGCGGCCCCGTTTTGCACACTTGGCAAAGTAAACGGAGCCAAAAAATCGAGCGGAGCCGCGTGGCGTTATTTTATGTGTCCTATTAACCACTGCAAAAGACGGAATTGGGATACGGCAAATATTTTGAAAAACCCTTCACGGATATGGCTATCACATCCGGAGTTCTATAACTTTTAGGGGAAATGAGTAGGAAACGGCCCGTTTCACCACATAGTTTGTCGGAACGAGGCCATATTTGGCACGTGCGTGGGCCTTGGGATGGGAAGCAAGGCCTCGGTCGCGGATTTCCAATCCGACACACGGGCGACGGTTTTTCCATTTTCGGGGTGCCGGAAGGGCTTTATTTTGTGAAGCAGCTACATGGTGCGCATATTAGAATTGCGCGAGACCTCCGCGCATCGGTTGTATACCTCATACGCACCACCTATCACATGCCATATGCGCGCGGTAGCCATCTGGGAATCTCTCCGATGACCTTCCGATGACACAACGTAGGCTGAATTGGAGGCTGAGAAGGCACATAGGGAGAAGGCCGAGGCCCTCCTTACTCAGAACCAGCAGCAGATGGCGATGCAGCAGCAGATGATGCTGTGGATGACACGGAAGCTCAGTGCCCACGATGCCCACTTATCGGTGAGTTCTTGCTCATAGAACCTAAGACGAAGCCTAATTCCATACACCTTACCGTGTTTGATGTTTGCCTAACCATACTGCTTGGAAGGGTTAACTTGTCAATAAGAATTGTATACTTCACACTTTTTTATTTAAAAGAGCAGTCAATTGGTTAACTTGTCAATTGGCAGTCATAGTTAAAAGAGCAAATGCATATTCCAGTGATAAAGTAATATAAGTTAAAAGAGGACAATCATAGTTACTACTCACAAATGATAACAGCTGGAATTGGCACTTAGCAGAGAGTGGTGTATGAGCTCAAAATAGACTTCACTGGTGCATATGTGCTACACAGAATATTGTTTCCAACCAGGTTCACAGTATCATCTCTTGATTTGCAGGCCTCTATGCCGAGTGGCACCACTCTTCCTACCGATCCACCTCCTTTTGACATCAACACATGGGTAAGTTGTATCCAATAAACTTGCTGCCCTTGATTATTATCTATAAAAAATAATCGGAAACCTGATTGCTGAGGTGCAACTGCCTATTCATGTTTCTATCTTGTAGCTACATGCCTCGGGTGGATCCAACAACATTGAGCTCCATGGGCCATCCACTCAGGATGGGAATGACAACTTGATGACGCCGCCTACAGGGGGACAACCTAGCTTCAACAACCTCGGCATCGTCCGCCGGCTTTGAAACCTCAACACGAAGGATGAACTCTTAGATCTTCGGGTGTTGGGCAATGTGTCAATGTAGTATGAATCTATGCACTTGTTATGCACTATTTGTGTCTATGGAACATGTATTATGCACTATTTGTGGTTATGGAACTTGTATTATGCACTATCTGTCAATGTATTATAAATCTTTGTTGCCTTTGATGCAAATATGTTGCTGTGGTGCCACTGCTGTTGGCTTTGATGCAATTCTATCAATATCTCTATTTTAATTGCAGGGATTCCTGTAAACAAATAAAAAGAAAAAAACAGTGTTTATTTGCCGTGAGTCAGCACACGGCAAACAAACCAAATGGCCTATGCCGTGAGCCAGTACACGGCAAAGAGGCCACGCGTCGGCCACCTGTGTGCCTGGGAGCGCGCATGCGATCCTTGGAGAAGGCTTTGCCGTGAGTCTTTCTCCAGGAAGCACACGGCACAGATAAACGCACGGCAAAGCTTCGGCTCACGGCGAAGAGTGTCACACGGTGAAGAGTTAGCGGACGGCATAGACTGACGCACGGCGAAGGAACGGCTCACGGCGAAACAAGGGCGCACGGCAAACATCAAAACAAGGACGCACGGCGAAGACGACGCTCACGGCAGACTGCGCCACGGACCTACCGTCTGGTTCCGTCGACGTTTGGGACGTCGTTAGGTGCTTTACTTTGTCGTGGAGCTCGGCACGACACACGGCAGAAATTGTTCCGTGCGGGTCTGCGTATGCGCACGGCAAAGATTCATTGCCGTGGCCTTCTCTGCCGTGTGCTCTTTGCCGTGCGCTAACTCACGGCAAAGTGTTTGCCGTGTGGATTAATGTGTTTGCCGTGGGTCCTAGGCACACGGCAGAGTCCAGATTTCCGGTAGTGGTTCGATGCACTGTCCTTGGGCACTAGCTGTTGGAGCTGCCGCTACTGACAATCTTGAGATTGAAAATTCAAAAATGATAGATATGGGGATCCGAGTATAGCCAAATGATGAATTCTACTAGCTGTTGAAATTCAAAAGAAAAATTAAAAAATTCTGGATATAGCCAATGATGAATTCTACTAACAAAAAATTTAATGTGAAATTCTTCATATTTTAATTTTTTTAAAAAAAGATCACATGGAGATTTTGCGCTTTTGTAGCAATCATCATTGGCTACATCTGAGATTTTTTTTCAGCATTTTTTAAAACTTTGAAATGTGATTTATATATTCTTTAAAAAATAAAAGGCTACATGTAGGTAGGCCTCCTTTCGTAGTTTGCATTGGTTTGTTACTCTTGATTCTTGGGGCCTATGAACATTTACGTTGGGCCGTCGTTATATGTCCCAGCAAGACGGGCCTTGCGACGCGCTGGGCTGTTCTGGGCTGGGTGCATTTGTTGTAGGCCTGGATTACGACGCACGGACGTTTATGCTTTGCGAAGATCGAACTGTTCATGCGGTGTGCGGAAAACTGAAAGCAACAGTGCCGCAGGCTGCGATCTTCAGAAAATGGTTGGCTAAAGCATTGTTGACCATCGTGCCAGGTCAATGTCAGTGCAAATTCCCAGCTCTACCGAGCTAATGCCGTACGTACCGCAGCAGCAGGAGCTGATCGCCAGCAACTGATCGACCGCAAAGGCAAAAGGGAAGGAGCAACTGATTATGAGCCGCCCACTGCAAGAATGATAACTTTTGATCTTTCCGTCCGTCAGACAAACGAGAAGGAACTGAAGGAGAAATCAGACAGAGGGATCGGCAGTTCGACCGCCAACCGATGGTCGCTGCAGGCCTGCAGTGGGAAGAAGGAAGGAGAACCGAATGATCTGCCGCGCGCTAGACAAGCGAAAGGAACCGCAGCATGCAGGCATGAACGCAGAGTTGCAGATGTGTGTTGTGTCACAGCCACAGCCAGGCTTCTGAATTTCGCAGCATATGCCCGACCGATCTCCTGCCCAACCGGCCGCAGCACTGCGCAGCCACTGTGCGTACGCCGAGAACACGCAGCGGCATGCATGCATGCATTCAGGCGGCAGGTGCGGGTGAGATGGCAGCAAACAATGCCTTTTCCTCCGGGTGGTCCTCCGCTTGTCGCCTCCATGGATCCATCGTCGACGACGACGCCCCGATCCTCTCTGACTGCTGTCCGGGCAGCCGGACTGTAGATCGAGTGCCGGCGGGGCCGACGCATGCCCGTCGGTTCGGCCAATAATTCCGCGCCGTTCGTACGCGCGCGCACGTTGGATCGATTGATCGTCCACACCATGTGTCGTAGTACCATGTACTATGATCGGTGGATCATTTGCCGGGATCAACGACTATAGCAGTAGCAGTATCTAGATCCTAGAAATAACTACTCCCTCCGATTCATATTAATTGATTTCAATATGGATGTATCTAGAACTAAAATGTGTCTAGGTACATTCATCTTAGAGTTAATTAATATAAACCGGAGGGAGTAGCTGAATTATTTGTGTTGAATTACGTGGCATGGGCTCCCGCCAAATTAAAGCCTATCCTTCTAGCATTGCGATCGAGTCGTGTACATGTACTGTCCGTGGCTGTGTGAACCTGTTAGATTTTCCCCTGCTGAGCGAGAGAAGGGAGGGAGATGGTCTGCAGATCCCGTTTCATCGGTTCAGTCCTCACTGTTTCATATGTCAGACTTAAGTTTCTAGGTACCTAATGAAGTTCAGTTCTACCTATCCCAAATTAACTACGAGACCTGGCCTTGCTTTCACAAATGCCAACCATCAAAATACCAGTCAATGGCCCAATCATGCGCAGGTCCTTCTGAATTCGTATGCTGCCCTGACATGGGTAGACCATACATGCTACTGTACTTAATTGCTATCCGCTTGCAGTAGCTACTGTACTTAATTTCCAAGTAACTAGCTAGTTATGGTGTACCAAGTGCGAAGCTCGAATGAATTGGTCAGCTGCCATGTACCGAATGCCAACCAGCAAAATACCTATAGCTTTTCTCTTTTGTCGTGCAAGAAGGAAAAGGCGCATTTTCGCGTCCATCTTTTGTCGGCAAAGGGTTAGTATTCGGGAGAAACTGGCCGTCAGCAAATGTTTAGATAGTCAACGCCAAACTTTTTGTCAGCAAATGATAATGCGCCGTACGTACGTACATATGTACTATATATAGTTTCCATTCTCGAAATAAAAGTATATATACTTTCGATGCATGGAAGGTTGATTAAACTATTGGATTTGCAGAACTAGATTCGTTCTCAGTTAAGTTTTACACCATTTGATTTGCTTTGTGATTCGTGCTAGTCATGAGTTGCAACTGTGATTTATTGACATCATCTGACTGAGAACAAAGTTAGTTCTCAGTCGACTGAGAAATAGTCAGTCCCTTAAACTATACCAGTGTGCTAGCAAGGCTTTTGAGGGTAGCAAATATCATTTTTACGAATGCACTATATGTTAATCGTGATGGAACGATGCGTACCCCTCCGGGGGCATCGGTTGCGTGTTTATATAGGTGTAGGGAAGAGCCCCCATACATGGCATACAAGAGGTATACGTATACGTGTCGGAGTACTACTCCGTACCCGTACACATATGATTACATAGTCTAACATCCCCCCTTAATCTAACCCACGGGAGAGGTTTAGATTACGCTTAAACTCATCTAAGGATTTTACAGCAAGAGGTTTAGTAAAGCCATCACCAACTTGGTCCTTGGTAGAGATAAAGCAAGCAAGAGTGTTGTTTGCAACACGCTCCCGAACAAAGTGATAATCAATCTCAATATGCTTCGTACGAGCATGAAACATTGGATTAGCAGACAAGAATGTGGCACCCAGATTATCACACCATAAGACGGGGCGCTGTCGAAGCTGCACACCAAGTTCACGAAGAACAGCTTCCACCCATATCAACTTTGTAGTAGCATTAGCCAAGGCTTTGTATTCAGCTTCCGTACTGGAACGGGAGACAATAGCTTGTTTCCGAGCACTCCAAGAAACTAAATTCGGACCAAGAAAGATAGCAAATCCTCCAGTAGAGCGGCGATCTTCAAGACTGCCTGCCCAATCAACATCTGAAAAAGCACTGAAAGGTGTAGAAGTGGACCGTCTGAACGTAAGGCCAAGCTGAGATGTATCCTTAACATAGCGTAGTATCCTTTTAGCTGCCGTCCAATGAGCAGTTGTAGGAGCATGTAGGTACTGACAAACCTTATTGATAGAGAATGAGAGATCTGGCCGTGTAAGAGTGAGATATTGCAGAGCACCAACAATACTGCGATACTGGCTATTGTCATCAGGACCAAGAGGTGTACCTTCATGCAAGGAAAGGGGCTCAGACGGTGACATCAGAGTAGGAGCTGACTTACAATCAATCATACCAACTCGTGTAAGAATGTCATGAGCATATTTTTCTTGAGTAAGGAGCAACCCATCATGTGTTCGTTTCACTTCAAGTCCAAGAAAGTAATGGAGATCACCCAAGTCTTTGATAGCAAAGTTGGCCATTAGATTCTTGAGCAAAACTGAGATAGCAGCATCAGATGAACTAGTCACAATAATATCATCAACATAAACAAGAACAAAGATAATAATACCAGACTTAGCATATAAAAACAGAGAGGTGTCAGCCTTGGATGGAAGAAATCCAAGCTCTTGTAACTTGGCACTGAGTCGAGAATACCATGCACGAGGTGCCTGTTTCAAACCATAGAGAGCTTTATCAAGTCTGCAAATATATCTGGGGGTATCAGGATGTTCAAAACCGGGGGGCTGTCTCATATAGACCTCCTCTTCCAGAACACCATGAAGAAACGCGTTCTTGACATCTAGTTTCCGAAGACTCCAACCACGGGAGACAGAAATAGAGAGAACAATTCGTACGGTGGCTATCTTGACAACATGACTGAAAGTGTCTTCATAACCAAGACCATACCGTTGCTTGAATCCTTTCGTAACCAACCGTGCTTTGTAACGATCAATAGTACCATCAACACGTCTCTTTATACGGTAGACCCATTTGCAATCAATAACATTTTTGTTGGGACTAGGAGGAACAAGAGTCCAGGTCTTGTTCAACATGAGAGCATCATATTCATCTTGCATAGCAGCACGCCACTGTGTGTCTTTGAGGGCATCAGGTAAATTGCGAGGCTCGCTTGTGGAGAAGAGCATACCATATCGTACAGTTCCGTCAATATACTGTTTAGGCTGGCGTATACCTTTTTGCAAACGGGTGCGAGGGCCTGGTGGCGACGATGGTGGTGCAGCAGGGGCATCAGATTCCATCGCTGAAGATCCGGCAGAAGAAACAGTCGGCGAAGCCACATCAGAGGTCACAGCATTGTGCGCCACACCCGATCCAAGAGAAACAGCGTTGTCGCTGTCGGACAGGGTGTCCGCGTCGGAGGAGACAGGCGGGACCCCAGCGCCACGCGGCCGAGGTGGAGTGGAGGCGGGCGGGGGTGTGCGCGCAGCTGTCGGGCGCGCGGGAGAGCAGGGCACTGATACGTCTCCAACGTATCTATAATTTCCGATGTTCCATGCTTGTTTTATGACAATACCAACATGTTTTGTTCACACTTTATATCATTTTCATGCATTTTCCGGAACTAACCTATTAACAAGATGCCACAGTGCCAGTTCCTGTTTTCTGCTGTTTTTGGTTCCAGAAAGGCTGTTCGGGCAATATTCTCGGAATTGGACGAAATCAACGCCAAACCTCCTATTTTTCCCGGAAGCATCCAGAACACCGAAGAAGAGTCGGAGAGGGGCCAGGGGGCCACCACACCACATGGCGGCGCGGGCCAGGCCTAGGCCGCGCCGGCCTAGGGTGTGGCGCCCCCAGGTGCCCCCCTGCGCCGCCTCTTCGCCTATAAAAGCCCTTTCGACCTAAAAACGCAGTACCAATGGACGAAACTCCAGAAAGACTCCAGGGGCGCCGCCACCGTCGCGAAACTCCAATTCGGGGGACAGAACTCTGTTCCGGCACCCTGCCGGGACGGGGAAGTGCCCCCGGAAGGCTTCTCCATCGACACCGCTGCCATCTCCACCGCCATCTTCATCACCGCTGCTACTCCCATGAGGAGGGAGTAGTTCTCCATCGAGGCTCGGGGCTGTACCGGTAGCTATGTGGTTAATCTCTCTCCATGTACTTCAATACAATGATCTCATGAGCTGCTTTACATGATTGAGATTCATATGAGTTTTGTATCACAATTCATCTATGTGCTACTCTAGTGATGTTATTAAAGTAGTTCTATTCCTCCTGCACGTGTGTAAAGGTGACTAGTGTGTGCACCGTGTGGTTCTTGTCGTAGGCTATGATCATGATCTCTTGTAGATTGTGGAGTTAATTATCATTATGATGGTATTGATGTGATCTATCTGGTTATGTTGATCTATCTTACACTATAAGGTTACTTAAATATGAACAAATTGTGGAGCTTGTTAACTCCGGCATTGAGGGTTCGTGTAATCCTACGCAATGCGTTCATCATCCAACCAGAGTGTAGAGTATGCATTTATCTATTCTGTTATGTGATCAATGTTGAGAGTGTCCACTAGTGAAAGTATAATCCCTAGGCCTTGTTCCTAAATACTGCTGAGTTACTACCGCTTGTTTCTTGTTTCTTTGCGTTACTCTGCTGCAATACTACCACCATCAACTACACGCCAGCAAGCTATTTTCTCGGCACCGTTGCTACCGCTCATATATATTCATACCACCCGTATTTCACTATCTCTTCGCCGAACTAGTGCACCTATTAGGTGTGTTGGGGACACAAGAGACTTCTTGCTTTGTGGTTGCAGTGGTTGCATGAGAGGGATATCTTTGACCTCTTCCTCCCCGAGTTCGATAAACCTTGGGTGATCCACTTAAGGGAAAACTTGCTGCTGTTCTACAAACCTCTCGCTCTTGGAGGCCCAACACCGTCTACAGTGAAAGGAGGGGGAACGTAGACATCAAGCACTTTTCTCGGCGCCGTTGCCGGGAGGAAAGGTAAAAGGCACTCATACTTCGGTTCCAGGTAAAGTACTTTTCTGGCGCCATTGTGTTTGTGCTCGAAGCTATTTCCTTTAGATCCTGCAATTGCATCTTTTTGTTTCTTGTTTACACTAGTTAGGCATAATGGAAAACATCTGTGAGCTCTTTGTACTATTTCCTGAGTCAAGACATGAATGGTTTAATGCGAAAATTAAAAAACCCATGGAACATGTTAGCATGAATACTTTGAACACCATTGTTGCTAATGATATGGAAAATTCTAAGCTTGGGGAAGCTGGCTTTGATGAGCATGATATTTTTAGTCCCCCAAAAATTGAGGAGAAAATTTTCTTTGATGATACTTTGCCTCCTATTTATGATGATTATAATGATAGTGGTCTTTTGGTGCCACCTACTATGGAGAGTAAATTTTGTTGTGATTATACTATGCCTCCTACACTTGATGGGAATAATAATGATAGCTACTTTGTTGAATTTGCTCCCACTATTACTAATAAAATTGATTATGCCTATGTGGAGAGTAATAATTTTATGCATGAGACTCATGATAAGAATGCTTTATGTGATGGTTATATTGTTGAGTTTGCTCATGATGCTACTGAAAGTTATTATGAGAGAGGGAAATATGGTCGTATGCATCTTAATAATATTGAGTTTCCCCTCTTTATGTTGAGAATCTTGAAGTTACTCGTGTTTTATCTTCCTATGCTTGTTACTTTGCTCTTCATGAACTTGTTTATTTACAAGATTCCTTTGCATAGGAAGCATGTTAGACTTAAATGTGTTTTGAATTTGCCTCTTGATGCTCTCTTTTGCTTCAAATATTATTTCTTGCGAGTGCGTCATTAAAACTGCTGAGCCCATCTTAATGGCTAAAAAGAAAGAACTTCTTGGGAGATAACCCATGTGTTATTTTGCTACAGTAATTTGTTTTATATTTGTGTCTTGGAAGTTGTTTACTACTGTAACAACCTCTCCTTATCTTAGTTTTGTGTTTTGTTGTGCCAAGTAAAGCCGTTGATAGAAAAGTAAGTACTAGATTTGGATTACTGCACAGTTCCAGATTTCTTTGCTGTCACGAATCTGGGTCCACCTCCCCGTAGGTAGCTCAGAAAATTAAGCCAATTTACGTGCATGATCCTCAGATATGTACGCAACTTTCATTCAATTTGAGCATTTTCATTTGAGCAAGTCTGGTGCCATTTTAAAATTCGTCAATACGAACTGTTCTGTTTTGACAGATTCTGCCTTTTATTTCGCATTGCCTCTTTCGCTATGTTGGATGAATTTCTTTGATCCACTAATGTCCAGTAGCATTATGCAATGTCCAGAAGTGTTAAGAATGATTGTGTCACCTCTGAATATGTCAATTTATAATGTGCACTAACCCTCTAATGAGTTGTTTCGAGTTTGGTGTGGAGGAAGTTTTCAAGGATCAAGAGAGGAGTATGATGCAACATGATCAAGGAGAGTGAAAGCTCTAAGCTTGGGGATGCACCCGGTGGTTCACCCCTGCATATATCAAGGAGACTCAAGCGTCTAAGCTTGGGGATGCCCAAGGCATCCCCTTCTTCATCGACAACATTATCAGGTTCCTCCCCTGAAACTATATTTTTATTCCATCACATCTTATGTGCTTTTTCTTGGAGCGTCGGTTTGTTTTTTTTGTTTTGTTTGAATAAAATGGATCCTAGCATTCACTTTATGGGAGAGAGACACGCTCCGCTGTAGCATATGGACAAGTATGTCCTTGGTTTCTACTCATAGTATTCATGGCGAAGTTTCTCCTTCGTTAAATTGTTATATGGTTGGAATTGGAAAATGATACATGTAGTAATTGCTATAAATGTCTTGGGTAATGTGATACTTGGCAATTGTTGTGCTCATGTTTAAGCTCTTGCATCATATGCTTTGCACCCATTAATGAAGAAATACATAGAGCATGCTAAAATTTGGTTTGCATATTTGGTTTCTCTAAGGTCTAGATAATTTCTAGTATTGAGTTTGAACAACAAGGAAGACGGTGTAGAGTCTTATAATGTTTTCAATATGTCTTTTATGTGAGTTTTGCTGCACCGGTTCATCCTTGTGTTTGTTTCAAAAAAAAGCCTTGCTAGCCTAAACCTTGTATCGAGAGGGAATACTTCTCATGCATCCAAAATACTTGAGCCAACCACTATGCCATTTGTGTCCACCACACCTACCTACTACATGGTATTTTTCCGCCATTCCAAAGTAAATTGCTTGAGTGCTACCTTTAAAATTCCATCATTTACCTTTGCAATATATAGCTCATGGGACAAATAGCTTAAAAACTATTGTGGTATTGAATATGTAATTATGCACTTTATCTCTTATTAAGTTGCTTGTTGTGCGATAACCATGTTTACTGGGGACGCCATCAACCACTCTTTGTTGAATATCATGTGAGTTGCTATGCATGTTCGTCTTGTCTGAAGTAAGAGCGATCTACCACCCTATGGTTAAGCATGCATATTGTTAGAGAAGAACATTGGGCCGCTAACTAAAGCCATGATCCATGGTGGAAGTTTCAGTTTTGGACATATATCCTCAATCTCATATGAGAAAATTATTAATTATTGTTACATGCTTATGCATAAAAGAGGAGTCCATTATCTGTTGTCTATGTTGTCCCGGTATGGATGTCTAAGTTGAGAAAAATCAATAGCGAGAAATCCAATGCGAGCTTTCTCCTTAGACCTTTGTACAGGCGGCATAGAGGTACCCCTTTGTGACACTTGGTTAAAACATGTGCATTGTGATGATCCGGTAGTCCAAGCTAATTAGGACAAGGTGCGGGCACTATTAGTATACTATGCATGAGGCTTGCAATTTATAAGATATAATTTACATGATACATATGCTTTATTACTACCGTTGACAAAATTGTTTCATGTTTTCAAAATAAAAGCTCTAGCACAAATATAGCAATCGATGCTTTTCCTCTTTGAAGGACCATTCTTTTACTTTTATTGTTGAGTCAGTTCACCTATCTTTCTCCACCTCAAGAAGCAAACATTTGTGTGAACTGTCAGATTCTTATATACTTGCTTATTGCATTTGTTATATTGCTTTGCATTGACAACTATCCATGAGATATACATGTTACAAGTTGAAAGCAACCGCTGAAACTTAATCTTCCATTGTGTTGCTTCAATGTCTCTGCTATGAATTTATTGCTTTATGAGTAACTCTTATGCAAGACTTATTGATGCTTGTCTCGAAAGTACTATTAATGAAAAGTCTTTGCTATATGATTCAATTGTTTACTCATTGCATTTACATTGTTTCGAATCGCTGCATTCATCTCATATGCTTTACAATGGTATGATTAAGATTATGTTGGTAGCATGTCACCTCAGAAATTATCTTTTATCGTTTACCTACTCGAGGACGAGTAGGAACTAAGCTTGGGGATGCTGATACGTCTCCAACGTATCTATAATTTCCGATGTTCCATGCTTGTTTTATGACAATACCAACATGTTTTGTTCACACTTTATATCATTTTCATGCATTTTCCGGAACTAACCTATTAACAAGATGCCACGGTGCAGTTCTGTTTCGCTGTTTTTGGTTCCAGAAAGGCTGTTCGGGCAATATTCTCGGAATTGGACGAAATCAACGCCAAACCTCCTATTTTTCCCGGAAGCATCCAGAACACCGAAGAAGAGTCGGAGAGGGGCCAGGGGGCCACCACACCACATGGCGGCGCGGGCCAGGCCTAGGCCGCGCCGGCCTAGGGTGTGGCGCCCCCAGTGCCCCCTGCGCCGCCTCTTCTCCTAAAAAAGCCCTTTCGACCTAAAAACGCAGTACCAATGGACGAAACTCCGTAAAGACTCCGGGGCGCCGCCACCGTCGCGAAACTCAATTCGGGGGACAGAACTCTGTTCCGGCACCTGCCGGGACGGGGAAGTGCCCCCGGAAGGCTTCTCCATCGACACCGCTGCCATCTCCACCGCCATCTTCATCACCGCTGCTACTCCCATGAGGAGGGAGTAGTTCTCCATCGAGGCTCGGGGCTGTACCGGTAGCTATGTGGTTAATCTCTCTCCATGTACTTCAATACAATGATCTCATGAGCTGCTTTACATGATTGAGATTCATATGAGTTTTGTATCACAATTCATCTATGTGCTACTCTAGTGATGTTATTAAAGTAGTTCTATTCCTCCTGCACGTGTGTAAAGGTGACTAGTGTGTGCACCGTGTGGTTCTTGTCGTAGGCTATGATCATGATCTCTTGTAGATTGTGGAGTTAATTATCATTATGATGGTATTGATGTGATCTATCTGGTTATGTTGATCTATCTTACACTATAAGGTTACTTAAATATGAACAAATTGTGGAGCTTGTTAACTCCGGCATTGAGGGTTCGTGTAATCCTACGCAATGCGTTCATCATCCAACCAGAGTGTAGAGTATGCATTTATCTATTCTGTTATGTGATCAATGTTGAGAGTGTCCACTAGTGAAAGTATAATCCCTAGGCCTTGTTCCTAAATACTGCTGAGTTACTACGCTTGTTCTTGTTTCTTTGCGTTATCACTGCTTTGCAATACTACCACCATCAACTACACGCCAGCAAGCTATTTTCTGGCACCGTTGCTACTGCTCATATATATTCATACCACCTGTATTTCACTATCTCTTCGCCGAACTAGTGCACCTATTAGGTGTGTTGGGGACACAAGAGACTTCTTGCTTTGTGGTTGTAGGGTTGCATGAGAGAGATATCTTTGACCTCTTCCTCCCTGAGTTCGATAAACCTTGGGTGATCCACTTAAGGGAAAACTTGCTGCTGTTCTACAAACCTCTGCTCTTGGAGGCCCAACACTGTCTACAGGAAAGGAGGGGGAACGTAGACATCAGGCACCGACGCGAAGCACGAGGCGGAACCGCGCGGGGACCCAGGCGAATCCACCTCGGGATCGCTGCCAGCAGGGGAATGTTCCATGGAATCTGCATCATTGTTTGTGCCAGATTGAGCACTTTGCATGTTGATTTCAGCATAGGATTCTGGAGGCTGTGGGGCATCATTTTGCACCAAATTTTCAGCAGCTGGAGCATCAACCTACGACACAAAGACAGGAGGAACACAAATAGGCACAATAGTAGACATATGATCATCAGCATGTGAAGCAACCTCATTGGGAGTGGATGTGGGAAGTAAAAGAATTTCCTTTTTAAGGAGAGCACCGGCATTGGGATGGAGTTCTTGGAACGGAAATACATTCTCGTCGAAGACAACATCACGAGATATATAGACACGGCCTGTGGAGACATCTAAGCATTTGACACCTTTATGGAGAAGACTATAGCCAAGAAACACACATCGTTTGGAGCAAAAAGCAAGCTTCCTAGCATTGTAGGGACGAAGGTTGGGCCAACAGGCACAACCAAAGGTTCTAAGAGCATCATAATTTGGTGTAATCTTGAGGAGACGTTCTGTAGGAGACTCAAGGTTAATGACTTTGCTAGGAAGTAGATTAATGAGAAATGTGGCTGTGAGAAAGGCTTCATCCCAATATTACTACATGAAAATCATCACGTAGAGACGTCTTTTATGTGACGCATTTATTTTCGTCTCTATATTGGTAGACCACCTCAAAGTAGGGACGTTTTGCTGAGACATTCAACCTAGCGTCACAATTTTTTTATCTAAGATTAAATAAAATTATTATTTTTGCTAACTTCTAATTAATTGGAGACGAAGCATGAGACGCTTTAGACTATGTCTTTATAACCCGTTGCGTGGAATTCCCTTTGGTAAGGAAAAAATACTACTCCGAGGAGAGGGAAAATAGGAAAGCATAATATACCCGCGTGAGATACCCTCCGTGGACATTATCCGGCAGGCGCAGCGATTGCGAGGCATCTCCGTTTTCGTTGATCCGACCCTTTCGGTATTAGTTTCTCTTTTCTTTCTTTTGTGTTTTTCTTTTGGGCTTGCTTTGTGCTTTTTGCCCCAGCAATGGATCCTATGTTGTATCGGTGGTGTGCTATATTAATATAGCGGGGCGAAAGCCTATTTCGAGGAGATACAAAATTGACGGATATTTTCGTTTTGGCGCTAATATTTTTAGTTTTGCCGCTTATCAGAAAAGCCTTGGCGTTTTTATTTTGGAATAATCCCGAGTATATACTCCGCCCACCTTTCTCCCGTCGCCTCCATCTCTCCAGCCGCCGGCTGATCCAAGATCGAATCGGCCGGCCCGGTTCCTCCGCTCTGGTTTTGTGCTCCATCAGATCAATATCATGTAGATGTTATATCAATCTAGGTCTGCCTACTGCAGGAAGCATCGCAATTGATCCCCTCTTTTATGTTTTGGGTTCATCGTGATCAATCCCCCTGTTGAGGATCTTCGTTGGAACATGGATTTGATAGAAGTGCTCAATCAACTCGGTATGGAACCACCATTATCTTATTTATTTATTAACTCCTATATGCAATCTGTTGGTGCTAACTCCTTTCGTGCTACGGTTCTTGTAGTTGTTGAATTTTACCGTCAAAAGTACTAATCCGTTTTGCGTATCAGTTTGGATAACCACTAGGCCCAGCTAATGTTACAGCAACGTGGACTGAACTGCATATGCCTGGCTTGGTGATTTTTTTTCTTTCTTTCATTCGATTCCTTCTGAAACAAATAAGTACTTTGTTCTTCCTTTATTTTTGGATCTGTGCGTGTCACTTAGAGTAGTACTAGTATAGATAGCATTCTTTTTGAGGGTAGTATAAATAGCTTTTGACATTGGTACATTGATGTTTAATCACTCCTTCATTTAATCTCATTCTCTTCCAGCAAGTAGAGTAGAGGCATTGGGGGTGATGGTGGTTGCATTGCTATTTGCCCCTCCAAGCATGTCAAACTATTAACCGTTTAGTTGTTGATTTTTCTTTCATTGATTCTCTTTGTTACAAATATAAATCTTACATAAATCTGACAGGCATCTACAATCTCTGGAATATCATTAGGGTCTCATCTAGTTTACATAATTTTAATTTTTTCATATATACATATGGTTTTCCTTTTCCACTTATATATGCAGCATTGTGATGTTTCCACATGCGGGGCCCAGATGGAGAAATGTGATATAAATAATCTTCTATATGAGATGGATATTTTTTTTCCTCTTCAAGTTTTTGTTATTGGACACACTAAATATCTTCTATATGAATGATTACTACATCAGCTAATTTACTTTGGTGTACAGGAACTGAAAGGATTGGTTAGGTCATCAAGATTGAACTATGTCATCAGGGCCATAAAAATAGGACGGTGATTACGTCTCTGAGAATGTTAAGACAATATGTTGCACATTTACTTATTATATATATTTGCAATAGAAATATATTTTTAGTTCAGTACATAACATCGTGTTTATTTGATAGGTACTCATGCAAAATTAGCTAAAGGAAATCAGATAAAGCATGAAGTCTTTCTTAGAAGATTGCAGTGAAGTTTCTAATAGTGTACATGCAATAGAAGGTTGAAACTTTAGGGATTGATCATGATAAGTATTTGAGGCTTTCAACCCAGGCAAGGGAACGACCTGATCTGTTTATTATTTTATATTTTATTCCAAGGCATATTTGGGAAGAACCGATGGACTAGGTACTTTTCTGGGTCATTTTGGAAAATAATACATGACACATATTTCTTATGTATGAATGTATGATATTTCTTCCACTGAGTCATTCCTAGAGTAGAACACATCAAACTGTTTTTTTTATCGTGCTGCGGCAGTCCCATCTCAATTCTTTTGATTTCTTCAAATATATTTTTCATGCTATATCATTCTAGATTATTTCGAAGAAATTTCTCATCTTCACAAGTTACTTTGCAGGTTAAAGGACAGCTAAACCAGAATGCACTGAAGATGGAGGAGATAACGTCTTGGTTATGGCCTGAATAAGCTACGGACGGAATTACATTTGACTTAGATTACGCTCATATGTGGCACTTTTAGATTTTTCTAGTTCATGTTCTTTGCGACTGCAATCACTGTAATCATTTTTACATGGATATTTCAGTCAATTGTTAACACTATTCTGTATTAAATAGACGCATTTTTTGTTTGTATGGAGCCCGTTTAGCTATATAATTTGCGTTGTTGTTATTTGTGAAGATAATGCTTTCTAAATAGAAACGAATGACGCCAGCTTTGTATCCAAGTGGAGACGCTTTCCTGTATGATGATCCTAATCGCTGACACCGCTAGAAAATGTATTAAATATTTGATGTTAACAAATACGGTATTTCTAAATTACAAGAAATGTTGTAAATGTGTACTTCCTAAAACGTCTTTAGATGCATATAGACGCGTATTCAAGCGTCCCTTTGAAGCGTCTCTATGATATCTAAGCACGCTTAGCCTAGCGTCACAATGTTATTTGAGACGATGCATAAGGAGACGTTTCAAGGACGCTTTGTTGGAACGGCTTAACAACCCTCTAGAGATGAAATAACGCGTCGTTAGCCCATAGAATTAGCGTCTCTACATGCTTGTTGTGTTGTAGTGTATTTGAGAGGCATAGAGGTATTAGCAAGCAAGGCAAGACCAACCACAACAATATGACGATGTTTTCTTTCAGCGGAGCCATTTTGTTGATTAGCATGTGGGCATGATGTAGGGATTCGTTGCATAGAAAACAAAAAATTTCCTACCGCGAGAACGCAATCCAAGCCAAGATGCAATCTAGAAGACGGGAGCAACGAGGGGATGATCAAGACTCACCCTTGAAGATTTCCAAAGCCTATAAGAGTAGGCTCTTATTGCTGCGGTAGACGATCACTTGCCGCTTGCAAAAGCGCGTAGAAGATCTTGATCACGGTGCCACGATCGGGCAGCACCTCCGTACTCGGTCACACGTTCGGTGTTGATGAAGTCGACGTCCACCTCCCCGTTCGAGTGGGCAGCGGAAGTAGTAGATCCTCCTCGGAATCCCGACAGCACGACGGCGTGGTGGCGGTGTCGATGGAGATCTCCGGCGGAGCTTCACTAAGCGTATGCGGGAGATGTGGTTGAGGAGGAGCGCTAGGGTTTGGGAGAGGGGGTCTAGGGCGCCGGCCACTTGGGGGCTGCGGCCTAGGAGGGCTTGGTGTAGCCGGCCAGCCCCTCTCCTCCCCTCTTTATATAGGTGGAAGCCCCAAGGTTTAGGTCAAAGTGTCCGAATAAGACCCCAACAAAAACCTTCCATGTGACTCCCCCCTTTCCTTGGTGGGGTGGCCGGCCACCATGGTGGGGAGTCCACTTGGAACTCCTCCTCCCTTAGGTTGGCCGGCCAAGGTGGGTGGAGTTCCTCTGGGACTCCACCTTCCATGCCGATTTCTTTCGGACTCTTCTAGAACCTTCTAGAACCTTCCTGGAAAAATACCGGATCATTTTCAAACCTAGAAAATGACTTCCTATATATGAATCTTATTCTCCGGACCATTCCGGACCTCCTCGTGATGTCCTGGATCCCATCCGAGACTCCGAACAAAACTTCGAACTCCATTCCACATTCCATATCTACTTAAACGACATCAAACCTTAAGTGTGTCACCCTACGGTTCGCGAACTATGTAGACATGATTGAGACTTCTGTCCGACCAATAACCAATAGCGGGATCTGGAGATCCATAATGGCTCCCACATATTCAACGATGACTTTAGTGATCGAATGAACCATTCACATACGATACCAATTCCCTTTGTCACGCGATATTTTACTTGTGCGAGGTTTGATCATCGGTATCACTCTATACCTTGTTCAACCTCGTCTCCTGACAAGTACTCTTTACTCGTACCGTGGTATGTGGTCTCTTATGAACTTATTCATATGCTTGCAAGACATTAGACGACATTCCACCGAGAGGGCCCAGAGTATATCTATCCGTCATCGGGATGGACAAATCCCACTGTTGATCCATATGCCTCAACTCATACTTTCCGGATACTTAATCCCACCTTTATAACCACCCATTTACGCAGTGGCGTTTGATGTAATCAAAGTACCTTTCCGGTATAAGTGATTTACATGATCTCATGGTCGAAAGGACTAGGTAACTATGTATCGAAAGCTTATAGCAAATAACTTAATGACGTGATCTTATGCTACGCTTAATTGGGTGTGTCCATTACATCATTCATATAATGACATAACCTTGTTATTAATAACATCCAATGTTCATGATCACGAAACCATGATCATCTATTAATCAACAAGCTAGTTATACAAGAGGCTTACTAGGGACTCCTTGTTGTTCACATAACACACATGTATCAATGTTTCGGTTAATACAATTATAGCATGGTATGTAAACATTATCATAAACACAAAGATATATAATAACCATTTATTATTGCCTCTTGGGCATATCTCCAACACATGAAACATGGTGTGTAATTGTTATCACCAGAATTTGACCGAGTCAGAGGTGGGCCGCGATCAAGATGGATTTGAAGAATATACGTGGAAAAAGTACGTGAATCGGCCTGTTATGCAAAGTTTGGGCTAGTTGGCCCGTGTATCTGTAATATAGTAGGATACGTGTCGGTTAGTTAGAGTTTGTCTCGTGCACGGTGGGGATTATTCCCACGTTAGAAAGTCCCCTGGACTATAAATATGTATCTAGGGTTTATGAAATAAACAACAACCATCATTCAAACACAAATCAATCTCGGCGCATCGCCAACTCCTTCGTCTCGAGGGTTTCTTCCGGTAAGCATCATGCTGCCTAGATCGCATCTTGCGATCTAGGCAGCACAAGCTTATTTCGTTGTTCATGCGTTGCTCGTACTGAAGCCTTTTTGATGGCGAGCAACGTAGTTATCTTAGATGTATTAGGGTTAGCATTGTTCTTCGTATCATATGCTGTCGTAGTGCAACCCTTATACATCTAGCCGCCCTTACACCTATCTTAGGTGTAGGGGCGGCACCCCGCTTGATCATTATTTAGTAGATCCGATCCGTTACGGTTGCTCCTTGTTCTTCAAGGATTAGTTTAATATCTGCAATAGTTAGGCCTTACAAAGGGTTGGAGGATCCAGCGGCACGTAGGGTGTCGTTTGCTAGTCCTAGACAGGATGTTCCGAGGATCAACCTCGTGTTGGTTTTTAGGCCTTGTCTAGGATCGGCTTACGATCACCGTGCGTGGCCGCGAGGCCCAATCGTGAGTAGGATAATCCGATTATGCAGTGAAAACCCTAAATCGTCGTAGATCGTTTTAGCTTTATCTTGATCAAGCAGGACCACCATATATTCGTGCACCTCGTACGAATCATGGGTGGATCGGCTCCTTGAGCCGATTCACAGGACAACCTGAGAGCCGATCGAGGCTCGTATTTAATGTTTACGTGTATGCCATGCAGGAAACTAAGCGAGGCATCTCCATCACCTTCCTGGCCAGGTATAGGTCAGGTGGCACGCCCTTGCACCAGCATCGGACGTGCGTGCCGGAGGCTTTGCGGGCCGTCGCTCGGAGGGACCAGGGCCAGCTGCAGCCCTAAGTTGTTCCCGGCTCTACTGTGTTGCCCGTCGCTGCTCGCCAGTGGGTTTCTGACCGCAACACATTCTGGCACGCCCGGTGGGACAAGCTTCGACATCAACCACATCGCCATCTACGTCTGAGATGGCGGACGGCACTCCAGTCACGTACGAGGATCTGACCGACGAGCTCAAGAAGAAGTATGACGAGGTCAAAGCAATCCTCGAAGCCGACCTCATCGGCTCTTTTCATAGAACCCGTTCACATGGCATCAGGTGGAAGGGGTTCTCGCCTGATGGTGCGCTCGATGGAATAGACCTGTCTGCCCCGTCAGAAGAGCGCACCAGGTCCCTGCGTCAGGAGATTAACTACATGGTGGCTCACTCGCTGCACCGCCACTCGGAGAACCTGGTGAACACTTTGGAGCGTGTCGCTCTTTGGGTGATCCAGGAGATCATGAGGCACCAGTACTCTCCGTCAGGACCAGCTCTCGGGACACACCAAGGAGAGATGCCACTCCAGTCCCGTCCACCGCTGCCATTTGCGTTGGCAGCACCAGAAGTGCCGAATTCACCGGCATTCGTCGTCTACAAGATCGATGGTGACCCTAGTGACTGCCAGTTCTTGCATGAGGCGCCTAAGGAGATCCCTCACGGGTACATGTGCACGTACGTGCCAGACTGCGGTAACTGGGCGCTCACAAACCAGGCCGCGACAGCAGGGACTTCTGGGAAAGCAGGAGGAACATCAGCGACAGATCTTGAGAAGCAGACGTGGCTAGCTAAATATGCCACCCCGACGAACCTCCAGAGCTCAGCTCCTGCAGTTGGCTCAGAGCTGGAAAAGCAAGCATGGCTGGCTAAGTACGCCACCCCGGCGAATCTTCAGAGTTCGACTCACGCAGGCCAAGACCGTGGACCAGATCAGCACGATCCTGAGGGACCAGTTCGGCATGGTGCCGAAAAGGAGGACAATCGGCTATTCCAAGCCGTACCCGATGAATACGAGTTGGTCCCGCTACCACCCAAGTATCGGCTCACGACTTCTCCAAGTTCGGTGGATCAGATGGTTCCAGCTCCATCGAGCATGTGAGCCGATATTTGGCACAGCTAGGAACGGCCTCGAGCGTCGGATCCACTACGCGTGAGGTTCTTCGCACGATCCCTCACGGGATCGGCTTTCGGGTGGTACACTTCGTTGCCACCGGACTCGATCCGGACTTGGAAGCAGTTGGAAGAACAGTTCCACATGCAGTTTCACTCAGAAGCTTCCGAGGCCGGCATTGCCGATCTAGCTCAAATACGTCAGAAGCGTGGAGAAACCGTGGCAGAGTACGTCCAGCGCTTCAGAAATCTAAGGAACCGATGTTATTCGGCTCGTGTAACTGAAAAAGAAGCAGTCGAGTTGGCAGTGGTGGGCCTTGCCTCGCAAATCAAGGATATGGCTTCCCAAGCAGACTACCCTTCACTGGCGCACATGGTTCAGAAACTGTCAGCATATGAACAGCGCCATCCGGACTTGTACCAGGACAAATTCAAGCGTGCGGTAGTCCTGGTTGAGGCAGATGAAGACGAAGGCTCTGCGGGAGATCAAGAGGTAGCAGTGGCTGAATGGACTCGGGAGGCAAACCCCGTGTCCTGCAAATGGGTAAAGCCACCAGGTCCGCCCAGAGGGTTCGATTTTGACGTGACCAAAACTGAGCAAATCTTCGACCTCTTACTCAAGGAGAAGCAGTTGAAGATACCCGAAGGCCTCAAAATCCCCACGGTACAGGAGCTGAACGGAAAGCCATACTGCAAATGGCATAACTCGGTCTCCCATGCCACCAACGACTGCAGGGTGTGGCGTCAGCAGATCCAAATGGCGATAGAACAAGGGCGTCTGATTTTCAATCAGTACGCCATGAAGGTCGACACTCACCCCTTCCCCGCCGTTAACCTGGTGGAGTGCACTTACCACGAAGGTTGCCGCCCAGGATCCTCGTTCGCATCAACATGGTAGGACCTGGGCACCACTCTGGCAAGGATGGAGACGAGGGCAGCTGCTCTCGTAGCAAGGACACAGAGGAGGCCGCTCCACGCGATCGGCTCCGTCACGATGGCAAGCGCTACGTCACAGAGGGAGAAGTGAAGAACATAAGATATCAGCGACCTCTCTCTGATCACCTCCTCAACAAGTATGTCAGTCAATATAGCCAACGCCGACGATCCAGCGACGATGATGATAGAGACCGTCTGGCTAGGGACGCCAGGAGACATCGTCGGCATGATCACGATGAGGAGGAGTACGAGCGCCGTGCCAAAGAAAAATCAAGGGAGCAAGACGACGAAGATAGGCACTGGGACTGCCCCTTCTTCAGACACTGCTGGGATTCAGGAATGAGCCGATTGCCTACAATCGGCAATTGCCCAGAATGTAACCAGAAGAAGAAGGAGGCAGCCAACGTGTCCGTGTTCCAACGCTTAGGGCCTCTCCCGCCTCGAAGCAAACACGCTGAGTCCCCTCGGATGGAAGATCTCGAGGATTTGGAAGACGAGGGAGAAGAAGAAGAAGACAGGTACCACCGGCCAAGGTGGTGCCCTGATGGACTCAGCCGTTCCCAAAAGCGTAGGGTTCAGCGATTGCGCGGCTTGGAGGAAGCCGAAAGGTTATACCTGCACACGCTAAGGAAGGCGCGGCCTGATCTGGCCGCGAAAATTCAGCGAACCCTGGATGAAGAGGGTCGACCACGGAAAATGGAGTGGCGCCCCAAGCAAAAGAAAGCCGATGATGAGACATCGGCTGGCACAAACATGGTGCTCGTCCTTCCGACGGAGTTTAGTGCTCCAGGATTACACGAGGCACCCAATTTTGACGACTGCGAGCGCATCGACGTGACGAAGGGCAAGGTTAGGCTAGTCTTATCCACTGGCCTGACCATGTAGCAAGAACAAACCAATGAGCAAACGTGGCGAGGCCGATCCTTGGGATCGGCCCCAAAGATCTATGAAGGAACATTACAAAACCTTCATTGAGCGCTTCGATTAATATGGAGGCCGATTCCAGCAATCGGCCAAAATTATCCTCACCGCATGTTCTGCTTGGATCTACTGGGCACCGGTTTTACGTCGGCTGATGAGTTAGGAAAAATCAACATTGGGCCTACCAGAGTCGACGTGCAAATACGATGCCTTGGCTAAATTACAGAGCCGATATCTGCAGTTTCCTGACAGATTCGGCTCGGGGGGCACCTAATCAGATGAGCATGTGCAGAGGAACATGTGTGCAGTGAAATATTGGGGGCCGATAGGAAAAATCGGCCAGTAAAAAACAAATTCGAAGCCGATGCGCAGCCATCGACTCTAGTACAGTTACACAAGATCTACCGGATTTCGACCAAGTCCAGTTCATCTGTAAGGCCCTTTGCTTCCTCGAGGGGGCAAACAAGGAGAGCTTCCTCAGCTGCAATGAGCCGATTGCAACAGTACTGTCAGAAGATGGTTTTAGCATGCAAGGCGGCCTTTTGTTCGTTAAGCCGTTAGTTACAAAATCGGCTTTCAACGGAGGAGGAAGCAATCGGTGGGGTCAAGAGCGACTGGTTCGGCATGGTGGATGTCTCAGAGTTTCCTGGGTTCAAGGCCCTTAGTCTGATCTGTGCATCTTCACCAATATTCTCGCCATGACTGAGGCTTGGGGGGCAGCTGGCCTGGTAGATGCTCCGTTTTAGAAGCCGATTGAGGCATCATCGGCTGATCCTTCATTACAACCTCCTTCAAAAATGGTGAGTTTTTGCAGAAGAAGATCATTGGGCCTGGTTGGAAGAATTTAAAGGCTCTCTTGAAGACTTCACATTATCCACCAGATCTCGAAATCGTCAGTTGAAGAATTGAAGGATGGATTTTAAAGGACCGATGCGTCGCTATCGGCTCATTACGCATTGGCTAAGGGGACAAATCGGCAAAATCAGTATGAGAGGAAATCGGCTAAATTAAGCTCAAAGGAAATCGGCAAAATCAAATTGGGAGAAGTTCTTCATTGATAAGCAAGATTTCTTACATAAAGAGTTGATTGCTCTCAAAAGGAAGAACTAGGGGATACATTGCCCCATCTACTACTACTGATCCTATGCTAAAGGTCCTATCTACGGGCCGTTGCTGCCCTCGTCGTCGCCGTCGTCGCCGCTATCGGCGCTACTCCCGGCGGGCTCGTCGTCGCTGCTCCAGCGGCCGCCGGCCGGGCCCTCGTTGTCCTCATCCTCCTCGTCAGCGTCGTCGTCGTCGCTGTCGAAGTCGCTGAGGTTCCCCGGCCAGGGGCAGAACCGTTTGGCCGGCGGCTCGTCGGAGGAGGTGTCGTCGTCGTCCTCCTCCTCCTCCTTCTCCTCCTCCTCCTCCTCCTCGGGAGAGGTGAAGCCGTCGCAGGAGAAGCGATCGTCATCGCTCTCCTCCTCCGTTTCCCCGTCGGCGAGGAAGCGGAGGTCGCTTTCCCCGTCGGTCAAGGACTTGCGGTCCTCAGACCAGACGGAGAAGTCGTGGCTAGACTCCTCCCGGCTTCGATGGCGCGGCGGGTGTTCGCCGCGTGGACCTCCTCCTGGTTCGGCTCCGGCGTCGGCTCGCGGGAAGAGGAGGACTGGGTGGAAAGATCCGATGAAGCAGAGGAGGAAGAAGACATGGTGGCGCAGGAGGGCTTTTGGAGTGCTAATGCGAAGGGGATGCGGAAGTAAACTGTTCGGAGCGGTTAAATAAAAGGGGATATAGTGGAAATTCAATGCCACGGCAGTTTCCGAGGGAGTGGTGCCTAGAAGAAAAAAAAACTGCCAGGTCACGCGGAGAAGTTGAGAAGGCAAGGCATCATGATGAAGGATACTGCGACGGTTCTGCCACGACATGACCCGACGAAGAAAAAGCAGAGTGATTTTGGAATTATCAATTCCAAAACCAGGGGGGCATGTGTTATCACCAGAATTTGACCGAGTCAGAGGTGGGCCGTGATCAAGATGGATTTGAAGAATATACGTGGAAAAAGTACGTGAATCGGCATGTTATGCAAAGTTTGGGCTAGTTGGCCCGTGTATCTGTAATATAGTAGGATACGTATCGGTTAGTTAGAGTTTGTCTCGTGCACGGTGGGGATTATTCCCACGTTAGAAAGTCCCCTGGACTATAAATATGTATCTAGGGTTTATGAAATAAACAACAACCATCGTTCAAACACAAATCAATCTCGGCGCATCGCCAACTCCTTCGTCTCGAGGGTTTCTTCCGGTAAGCATCATGCTGCCTAGATCGCATCTTGCGATCTAGGCAGCACAAGCTTATTTCGTTGTTCATGCGTTGCTCGTACTGAAGCCTTTTTGATGGCGAGCAACGTAGTTATCTTAGATGTATTAGGGTTAGCATTGTTCTTCGTATCATATGCTGTCGTAGTGCAACCCTTATACATCTAGCCGCCCTTACACCTATCTTAGGTATAGGGGCGGCACCCCGCTTGATCATTATTTAGTAGATCCGATCCGTTACGGTTGCTCCTTGTTCTTCAAGGATTAGTTTAATATCTGCAATAGTTAGGCCTTACAAAGGGTTGGAGGATCCAGCGGCGCGTAGGGTGTCGTTTGCTAGTCCTAGACAGGATGTTCCGAGGATCAACCTCGTGTTGGTTTTTAGGCCTTGTCTAGGATCGGCTTACGATCACCGTGCGTGGCCGCGAGGCCCAATCGTGAGTAGGATGATCCGATTATGCGGTGAAAACCCTAAATCGTCGTAGATCGTTTTAGCTTTATCTTGATCAAGCAGGACCACCATATATTCATGCACCTCGTACGAATCATGGGTGGATCGGCTCCTTGAGCCGATTCACAGGACAACCTGAGAGCCGATCGAGGCTCGTATTTAATGTTTACTTGTATGCCATGCAGGAAACTAAGCGAGGCATCTCCATCACCTTCCTGGCCAGGTATAGGTCAGGTGGCACGCCCTTGCACCAGCATCGGACGTGCGTGCCGGAGGCTTTGCGGGCCATCGCTCGGAGGGACCAGGGCCAGCCGCAGCCCTAAGTTGTTCCCGGCTCTACTGTGTTGCCCGTCGCTGCTCGCCAGTGGGTTTCTGACCGCAACAGTAATACCCGATTTTGAAATAAGGCATTGAGTTTCTCATACTCACCACCCCAATCAGTTTGCATAGTAACAATTTTCTTATCAAATTTGCGCTCAACATAACTTTGCCAATTTAGAAAAGCTTGATAAACATCAGAACGCTTTTTGAGCAAATAAATCCAAACAAACTTGCTATAGTCATCAATAAAGCTTACATAATAGGCATGTTTCCCAACAGAAATAGGTGCAGGACCCCATACATCAGAAAAGACTTGCTCAAAGGGAGTAGTGGGTCTACTGGTGGAGATGGGATATGGCAACTGGTGACTCTTAGCTAGCTGACAAGAATCACAGACATATGGGGTAATTTCTGGGGTGTAAGCTATTTTATTCCTTCTAAGAACTTGTTGAACGACAAATGAAGACGGATGTCCTAGACGACGGTGCCATGTAGATGATGAAGGCTTTATTGTCATGAAAGCATGCTTCGAGGACGCATCAGAAATAGGCATCAAGGGATAGAGTCCTCCACAGCAGGGGCCTTTAAACAGAATTCGCCGTGTTGCTTGGTCCTTAATCAAAAAGAAGAAAGGATGGAACTCAATGAAAACATGACTATCAAGAGTAAATCGGTGAACAGATAATAGACTTTTTGAAGCACTTGGAACATGTAGGATATCACGAAGATTGAAAGAGTTATTAGAGGTGCATAAAACTGAATGACCAATGTTACTAATATGTATACCTGATCCTTTAGCAGTGCGGACACGGTCATGTCCATCATATTTATCATGAGTATGGAGCTTGCTTAGCTCGCTGGTGATGTGGTCGGTGGCGCCAGTGTCATAGTACCAGTTGGTGTCGACTCCAGTGAAGTTGGCACCTTTGTTCCCACGGTCTCCATCACCACGGGGATCATCACCATAGCGGCACCAACAGTCACGGGCTGGGTGCCCATGTATGTCACATATCTGACAGGTGGTGTTGACATAAGGGGTGGGCTGACGGTCACGCCTACCACCACGCCCACCTCCATCGCGCTGGTCTTCATCATTGCGACGACGAGGGCGATCATCATCATATCGGCGCCCTTGATAACCAACATCATCACGGCGGCCCTGATAATCACGACGGTCGCGGTAGTCGCGGCGATCGCGGGAGTCCTGCCGCCCGCGGTCATCGCCATGGCCACAGTCATCATAGCGTGGGCGTTCATCATATTGCTGCTGGCGAGGACGATCGTCCTGACGGGGACGCTCAGGTCCACGTGGAGGTGCACCGCCTCGGCGCGCGACGTTAGCAGACGAAGTGAAGCCTTCATCCGCCTTATGCATGCGATCATACGCCTGCACCTGGCTGAGGAGTGTAGGCATTCGTTGCATAGAAAACAAAAAATTTCCTACCGCGAACACGCAATCCAAGCCAAGATGCAATCTAGAAGACGGTAGCAACGAGGGGATTATCGAGTCTCACCCTTGAAGAGATTCCAAAGCCTACAAGATGAGGCTCTTGTTGCTGCGGTAGACGTTCACTTGCCGCTTGCAAAAGCGCGTAGAAGATCTTGATCACGGCGCCACGAACGGGCAGCACCTCCGTACTCGGTCACACGTTCGGTTGTTGATGAAGACGACGTCCACCTCCCCGTTCCAGCGGGCAGCGGAAGTAGTAGCTCCTCTTGAATACGGCAGCACGATGGCGTGGTGTCGGTGGTGGTGGAGAAACCCGGCGGAGCTTCGCTAAGCGTGCGGGATGTGGTGGAGGAGAGAGGGCCGCTAGGGTTTGGGAGAGGGGGGCGCCGGCCACTAGGGGGTGCGGCCACCTTGTGGTCTTGGGGTGGCCCCTCATTATATAGGTGGAAGCCCCAAGTGTTGGACTACAAGTCTTCGAATAAGACCCGAACCCAAAATCTTCCATGTGATAGGGAAACCTACCCAAGGTGGGAATCCCACTTGGGGTGGGATTCCCCCCTTCCATGTGGGGGGTTGGCCGGCCACCTTGGTGGAGCCCAAGGTGGACTCCCCCCTCCTAGGGTTGGCCGGCCATGGGAGGTGGAGTCCCTCCGGGACTCCGCCTTCCTTAGTGATTTCTTCCGGACTTTTCTAGAACCTTCTAGAACCTTCCGTAGAACCTTCCGGATCATTTTAAATCTTATAAAATGACTTCCTATATATGAATCTTATTCTCCGGACCATTCCGGAACTCCTCGTGATGTCCGGGATCCCATCCGGGACTACGAACAAATCTTCGAACTCCATTCCATATTCAAGTTCTACCATTTCAACATCAAACCTTAAGTGTGTCACCCTACGGTTCGTGAACTATGTGGACATGGTTGAGTACTCTCTCCGACCAATAACCAATAGCGGGATCTGGAGATCCATAATGGCTCCCACATATTCAACGATGACTTTTAGTGATCGAATGAACCATTCACATACGATACCAATTCCCTTTGTCACGCGATATTTTACTTGTCCGAGGTTTGATCATCGGTATCACTCTATACCTTGTTCAACCTCGTCTCCTGACAAGTACTCTTTACTCGTACCGTGGTATGTGGTCTCTTATGAACTTATTCATATGCTTGCAAGACATTAGACGACATTCCACCGAGAGGGCCCAGAGTATATCTATCCGTCATCGGGATGGACAAATCCCACTGTTGATCCATATGCCTCAACTCATACTTTCCGGATACTTAATCCCACCTTTATAACCACCCATTTACGCAGTGGCGTTTGATGTAATCAAAGTACCTTTCCGGTATAAGTGATTTATATGATCTCATGGTCATAAGGACTAGGTAACTATGTATCGAAAGCTTATAGCAAATAACTTAATGACGTGATCTTATGCTACGCTTAATTGGGTGTGTCCATTACATCATTCATACAATGATATAACCTTGTTATTAATAACATCCAATGTTCATGATTATGAAACTAATCATCCATTAATCAATAAGCTAGTTAAGAGGTATACTAGGGACTCTTTGTTGTTTACATATCACACATGTATCAATGTTTCGATTAATACAATTATAGCATGGTATATAAACATTTATCATAAACATAAAGATATATAATAACCATTTTTATTATTGCCTCTTGTGCATATCTCCAACAAGGAGATCATCAAGAGTGGTGCCGGGGTTGGCGTTGACGGCAGTGCGGAGGGTGTTGTAGTGGCTGCCGAGACCCTTGATAATATACCAGATGAGATCGTCGGGATCAAGAGGTTTTCCTGCAGCAGCAAGTTCAGATGCAATAGCTTTCATCTTAGCAAAGTACTTTTCTGCAGAGAGATCATTTTTTCGAGTGTCATTGAGGGCGGAGCGGAGTTGCTGCACCCTGGTCTTGGATGTTGAGGAGACGTGCGCGGTGATGGAAGCCCAGGCTTCGGCCGAGGTCTCAAGGCCAACAACATGTGCGAGCACGTCGGGGGAGAGGGCGTTGAGGATCCATCGGAGCACTTGTTGATCACGAGAAATCCAGGCAGAGTACTCAAGATTCTCAATGGTGACCTTCTTGTTGTTGGCGTCCTCCGTCTCCAGGGTCTTCTCTGGCGCCTCCTCTTTCCCTTCAACGAGATCAAGGACACGAGCGCCGCGAAGGGCCGGGATGACAAGTGCCTTCTAGATCAGCGCATTGTCGCGCGTGAAGCAGCTGCGAGGGTGGAGACCCTAGAGCTGCAGCAAGAACCATAGCGGATGAGGTCGATGACGACATGACGATGGTAGGGTTTTTTTTGGCGGCGGCGGCAGGGAATCAGAAACCCGATGCGGCGGCGACGGTCTTGATCTTGATCTTGACGTGCGTGTTTTGGTGCGGCGGCAGAGTTTGGTCGTGTCTTGGTCGTAGGCTTGGGTTTGTCTTGATCTTGGAGCGGAGGCGGTAGCGAGCAGCGACGGCGGCAGCGGCGCAGAGGCTAGGGCGGCGACGGTTTTAGGGTTTTGGGTCGTGGGCAACTAGAGCGCGGAAGAGGACCGCTCTGATACCATGTTAATCGTGATGGAACGATGCGTACCCCTCCGGGGGCATCGGTTGCGTGTTTATATAGGTGTAGGGAAGAGCCCCCATACGTGGCATACAAGAGGTATACGTGTACGTGTCGGAGTACTACTACGTACCCGTACACATATGATTACATAGTCTAACAGTATAAACACCCGGAGTGAGTGTAGGCATGCCCATTGTGTTGAGTAGAAGGGATAGGGGATTGCAGGAACCAGAGCCGCTCCACCTCACTGTCTTGCGATTGTACTTGATGGCAACAACGATAATATTGTATTGCTTCAAATAAAGTAAAGAAGAAGAAAATTATATCTAGAACCATCTATTGTGATATTTATAATGTGTAATCCACCCTATCACATGTATATAAGTCATGTGGGCCGTTGCTAACAGTTAATGAGCTACCACCTTAGGGGTATTTCTAAAACTGAGTATGATTGCGAAGTAACAAAAACTCTATCATTACTAGATGTTCCTACAAAAATAAAAAAATGGAAAAACATGAAAGAAAAAAATCTGAGTTTATGAATTTTGCTATATTTGTTTTCACCTTACCGTGGGCATAGATCAATAAAGTATAGGTCCAAAAATATAAATACGAAACAACTATAGATGTCTTAACTAACAAAATAATATTCTTTAAATACGAAACTATTTTAACATTTGATGAACACTTGAATAGAAGTGAGAGTGGAAGTTAAAAAAAAATTCACTATTGAACTTCTCAATAATTAGTCATTTCGAAACAAAGAATTGTGAGGTTGAGGACCAAGAAAACGAAACAAAGAAAATATTCTTTCATAGTTGAAAGGAGCTAGGGAGCTCCAATTTTACATTACAACCAATATATTACATTGGATTAGATTCTAAATAACTTTTTTATGTAAGGAATTTAAATTTTCTACCTGCCTTTTAGTATTAGAATACTAAATTTTTTTCGCACTTTTCCATTCTGTATCGTGGGACTAATAGTAGAAGACTAGGTTTTAGATTGCACCAGTCTCCTAATCATAGTTACAGATTACAACAAATAACTTCAGGGCTAATTAGTATATGTTCTTTCACATATGTAGTATGAGTAATACTCAACGTAAAATAGAAGTATTGGAGAATTCAATTTGTTTTGTCACCATATCTTCCTTTTTCTTTTGTTATACAAAGCAATAAAAACAACGAGAATTTCAATCAATATCAAAGACATATCTATAAAAAAATTATGCAAGAAGAATGATGCAAAAACCTTTATGATCGACAAAAAAAAAGTGCGGGCAATTTCACTCGTGTTTTTCCCAAGATCATCTCATCACAATTCTAATTTCCTGCTATTACTAAAAGGAGATAATTAGCATAATCAAACATAGGTGACTCAGGACCAACCACTAGTAGAAAAGAGGGCTTTGGTTTTTTGATCCAAAGAGCATTAGCACCGGATTTGGCACGAACCGGTGCTAAAGGGGTCATTAGCACCGGTTCGTGCGGTCTGGACGTCCAGGGACCAGCCGCGGCATTAGCACCGGATCGTGCGAGACCTTTAGCACCGGTTCGTACCATGAACTGGTGCTAAAAGGTTGGCATCAGCCGCAAACCCTTTAACACCGGTTCGTGCTAAAGGTTTTTCTGCTCCCCACACACCTCCACACCCCCCGGTGGATCGCTTTTTTGAATAATCTAAAATAGAAAAGAAAATGATAGAAAATTCAAAAAATAAAATCTTTTGAGATTCATGTATGTTACGTAACCTACTATTAGGGAAAATTAACAAATTTGTATTTCGATTTTTTTTGCAAAAAAAGTATGAAAAATGGTCAAATGGCTTTTCTGGTTGCATATGATCTCGAAAAAACGTATAATATATCAAAATGATCGTGGGAAAAAGTTACATTTGAATTCACCAGTGTTTACTCGGTTAGCCAATTTTTAGATTCTCAATATTCCAAATAAAAATATGAAAGCAGTAAGATTTTAGTTTTTTGCTAGAAATTTAGGATTTTATATATATTTTTTAAATTAAAATTAATAATTGCATCCTGCATAAAGATTACTATTACTTTTAGCAAATTATAAGATTTTCAAATTTTTAGGTTTTATGTTTGGCAAAAAAAATTAACAACTTAAAATATTGAAATAATTAAAAATAATACAAATTATAAAGTTAATGTTTATTTATTTATTCAAGATTATTATTACATCATTACTTTTGTTTATTAAAAAATTATTTGAAATTCGAAAAATAAAGAAATATGACATTGACCGACATGTTAATAGGATTGATATGATACTAGTATCACATACATGTGCGCGAAACACTTGAATGCGGGACGGAAAGGAACTTGGATGCTAGTGCTAGAGTAGTGGGAGGATGGGTGACCGAGCAGGAAGTTTGAGCACGAGTAAGTAATTGGACTAGAGATAATGGTAGTTAGTCACTAAACTTGTAAAATAACTAAAATATTAGAAATTCTGAAGAAAAAAAATAATTTGAAAAAAATTATGGTAGCCGGGTTCTACCGTGGCAGCGTTTTCCTGTCACGGCAGACCCTTTAGTATCAGTTCGTATTACGAACCGGTGCTAAAGGTCCTCCGCTGAACGCTCCAATGCGAACCACGTGATGCCCACTTTAGCACCAATTCACAACTGAACTGGTGCTAAAGGGTGGGCCGTATTTTGCACCGGTTAGGCTCCGGTGTATATGACTCTTACTAACCGGTGCAAAAGACCCTAGTCAACCATCGCAAAATCCTTACATGCGTGAATTAACGGAATGCTTTTCTATCCAATCAACTGAGGGTGACGGGGGTGGGTGGGCACCATCTATCGATTGCCTTTTAAGTTTCTCTTTTCTTCCTTTTGGTGCTAGACTGCTAGCTGCGCTTTTTTTTAGACCAACCACATATTTCATTAATCGAAAACCAAGTTACATAAAGTAACATATGTGGAAACTAAAAGACAAACCGGGATAAAATGATTATCCTGAATTTGCAGATAAAATCCTAAAAGATCGAGAAATACAAAATGATTCTTAGAGTTTCCTGCAACCACCATAGCCAGCGGCCGCCGTCTAAATCCACCGCCGCCGAGACGAACGCAAGAAGAGACGCCGAGCCTCCACCATTGCAAGATCCAAAAAAACACCATCGCCAAAGAGGCTTTGTGAGTCGATTAACAGGCCTGCTGCAAGCAGCGAGGCACATGTCGCTGTGCCACGTCGAACGGGGGACGTCCCCGTGCTGTCTTGGACCAAGATACGCCGCCTCCCATCGACGACGTCTCGGAGTTGTAGGCAAAGTGTGCTTGTCGATCTTTCAGGTCGGCAGACAAAGTGTGATTGTCGATCTTTCAGGTCGGCAGCTTGGTCTTCTCGCCGTTTTTCAGATCTGGCGAGATCTGTTTCTCGACGTGTCACTGGCGTTTGTCGTTGTCCACGACAAGGTTGGGGGCCGGGGCGAGGTGGTTCTTCTGGAGCGAAGATGTTGGTCCGGAGGTGGTGGATATGCTAGCTGCTGCTCTGGGAATTTACGTGCACGGGAATGGTAATGCGATTAATATTTATTTGGTAGGATAATTTTGATCTAGGCCTCTAGGCTAGGGCACTGTGAAAAAAGAGAGGCTGTAAGATTCGGATAACAAGTGCAAAGCATGCCTACAAATAATAAAGCGAAGCCTATCTCATTTCAAATTAAAGGACATTAGATATCTCCAGTCGCGTCTCCAAACCGTCTCTTAAAAGGATTTGGGACGCATCGGACAAAAAAACGTTCCCAGCCGCGTCTCCCAAAGACGCTTTTTGTACGGCACAGCCCGATGCGGTGTTCGGCGCCCCGAGCCCATCGCCGCCCCACAGAGAACGCTCCGGGTACACCGGACACAACGAAAAGCGAGACGGTGAGTGGCGGGACTGACGCGTCAGCGGCACATTCAAGTTTGGACCTAACCGTCACCTACCTCGCGATGGAAGTTATTCGCGCGCAGTGACACACGACCGAAGCGTCACAGATTTGTCTTAATGGCGACGGAGGGGCAGGCGAGACGTCTCATCGGTGCTGCGCAGCCTCCATGCGTCGCCGGCGTTCGCACACCACCGCGCGTTCCCGCGCTTTCTTCCCACCGCTTCTAATCTCTTCCCGTCGGCAACCACCACATCCGTCGGCATCCCTTTCTCCGCCACAAGCACAACCCTCGTCGCTCGAACACCACTACGCAATGATGAACCGCCCCGGCGCCAGCCATTTCCCTCCACCGCCGTCTCCTCCACCACCACCTCCACCACCGGATTCGCAGTTCGGCATCGCCGCTGCCTAGGAAGAGTCGCGGCGGCGCTGGGCAAAGCTTTAGCGTGCAGAGCGGCGGTAGCGGCGGGAGGCAATCGAGCAGCGGACCCTTCAGCAGCGTGAGGCGGTGACAGCGGCGTCAGCAGCGGGAGACCCCGCAGCGTGACTCCATTGACATTTTTTACCGATTCCCATTCCCGTTTAGGGCATCTCCAGCGGCGCGACGCAAACGGACGCTGAGCGACCGTTTGTGTCCGCCGTGACCGGAAATGCGTCTGGCACCACCACCAGCGGGGCGACGGAAAGTGACCGGACCGTCCGTGGAGACGCAAACATGGCCCAAATATGCGCCAGGTTTGCGTCTCCGTGGACGCTCCGCGGTCGCGGAATCTGTCCGCCTTGGGTGCATCCGGGCCCGGTCGGCAGTGAGTAGGTAAGCAAAAGATTTTTTTCATTACTATTGATTGGCCAAAAGGACCATCTTTACAGAGATGGTTAGTCGAGTTAACCTAAAACTACAACGGCCGTACCTACTCGCCGTCGCGCGGCCTACACCGGCCTCGGTTACTCGCAGTCGCGCGCCCTACTACTGGCCGCCGGAAGGGCCAGCGCCGTGGTCGAAGCGGGAGCTGCCACGTGGGCCATGTGGCTAGGGGTTACATTGTGTGATCCCATGCAACATGGGAGAGATTATAATTTTCCTCGATGGAATGATCCCATGGATGCATGTACTAGACAATATAAGTGAATTAAAGTAAGCGCCGAGACTAACATTTCGCACTGTGTATATAATACGCTTTGTGGCGGCTATCGGTAGCTCTCCATCCATCGTGTCGTTCGGAGGACTGCGCAGATCGTGGCCATGATCGCCTCTGCTCTGCATGTTCGGCTCTTGGCACTTGGCCGCAGAGGTGAAAACATTCTCGTTAAAAATACTCACAACATGGTTACGCCTAGACTGCCCTCTGTGGGCAAAGCCCGGTCTCCCTAGGGTAGCAAGCAAGGTAGGCAGCAATTGTGACGCGGATCGCCGAAGAGATGAAACACACGAGGCCACGAGGGGAACCCCGCTGGCCCCATCCCACGCAGCAGACACGCCAGCGCTCAGCGCTGGTCCGATGGTTCGGTCCGGCCGCATCCACGTGAAATTCCACCACCATCGATCGGGACCGCGTGTGCATGGCCGGGCCGCTCCATGGGTCAGTCAGGTACGACCGACCGGGGAAGGTGGCCGCGCTCTTGGCTACCTTCCAATTGCTGCCCTGCCCGACTTGGCTGCTTCCGTGGAGCCACTGCTCATCCAGCCGTCCGTCCGGAGCTTTTCGACTGTACAGAGTTAATGACGAAGACCAGTGCTACGTGCCATTTCGCTGGCTATCTACACCCACGCACGCTACCTCTTCAACGGGAAGAAAATTAGTTTCCGACGAACGCAGCCTTCTCGCGGTGCTCAGTACGCATTTCTAGGAGCTACGGACAATCAAGTTTAACTTGCGCCAGGTGTTGCCATCTGGAGTACTGCAATTTTTCTGTGCTACTAATGCTTGTTACGCGTGTTTTCTTGACCACGGTTAATTACAAACCCCCAAAGGGCGCAGAAGCTGCCAAATTTTTGGAGCGTCGGGCTTTTACAGTTTACACCGAGAACCTCCGAAGAAAATAAAAATACGACGTGGTTCTTAACTTTTACAGAAAGAACCTTCTCCGCCATCGATGAAGGGGAGCTTGACACTTCGGCCACCACCACCGCGCTCATCGCCCGTCACCATCATGGCCTAGCGAACTACCAACGGTAGCCGTGCACCCGCGTTGGCTAGATTTGGGTTGACACCACACGCGGCTGATTGACGGGGATCCCACTATATTCGCCTCCACATCTCGACCTCATGAACCTCGGAGATTCGACGGAGAACGCCTCCATGGCCACACAACACCGCGCGAGATTATCAAGAGGGGTGACCCGCCATGGCATGACGCATAGGGGCCATATAGTTATACCATATACAGCAGGCCACCCTCCTCTCCTCGACCCTCTTCGTCCAGCGAGGCCGCCAAAGAAGAGGGGGAAGAGCCTAGGGTCATAGGGAGACTCTCAAGGGAGAGGGGAGGGAACGAGCTACGAAAGCACATGGAGAGAGTAATCATAGGACTCCCGTTATAGTTGCACGAGTACACTGCCACTATGGACGGCAACGGTTATCCCGTGGCCGACATATTGAAGGAAGTAAATCCATTGATTTCAATTGCGTTTGGGAACTGGATCTTGAGATTTAGAAGATCCATTTCTAAAATGCCCAAAAGCATCGTCTCCTATTTAGAATTTATTTATCCTATATTTGCAAACAAAATTACTACCTCTTTAGCCGTTATGACTAATTCAATTATTAACCCCTCAATTCCATATGAACCATCCTTGCCACCTCCTCCCTCTAGTTCATGACACCAATGTTTCTCATACATGCCATTTTGATAGCTATCAATTTTCAAACTTCAAAATAGAATGTGATGTTCTCGCGGTATTCATTTAGCCTGGCATCGCTACGCTATATGCACAATTTAATTCACATTATATTTGGATATGTCGTTCACTTCAGCTCAACGACGTGACGCTGGATTCACTATTTAATTCACACTACATTTGGATATGCCGTTCATTTCGGCCCAACAACGCCACGCTAGATCCACAATTTAATTCACACTACATTTGGATATGACGTTCACCCCGCACTGGACCGGTCATTCAAGATGTGTGGGTTGCGGCCCAACTAAATTCAAACGCGGCTAATAGGCGGGTTACCACGCTCAAACGATATCGAGAATCCCTTCGAAAATGGCGCCATACTCTTCTTCCCGCGCGAATGCAAGAATCAAACACCAAGGTGGTCAGTTCCTTTCTAGACCACATTGAGGAATCCAATCTTTGCTCCCTTGAACTTAGCCTTGTATAGGTCGTCATCATTGCTACACAACGTGCTATGCACGAAAGGGCCACAGACTGGAAACAACAGGGGGAATAAGAGCACAGCAACGGGAGTTCTGCTATGTACATTTGAATTTGAATCGAATAAATTCAGGTGGGGATTTTCTCCTCTGCGTGGAACATAATTTTTTTTTGTGTGGATATGTTGTCATCCGGTTACGAGAGAGTAAGGGGCGTTATATGTGAATTTTCTCGCTACTTCTTACACACTTACACATGCTTAACAACTGTGTGAAATGGAGAACTAACATTAGTCGTTAGAGTACTTGTTACATCCCTTTCCTACGTAAATTATAGATTTTGTATGTTTATGTCATCTTTGTAATTCAATTTCTTTGCCCCATATATAATGTGTAGATGAACAAACAAAATAATCCTATAGGTACTTGGAAGATCCACTTGTAAGATGCACAAACTCATGTAGTAATAAGTTCATAGCGAAGCAAACTAAACCCCCCAAAGTTGCAATTAAACCCTCATAAAAGCTTTTCATTTCCTTCACATCCGTGCCACTGATCTCCTGTGTCCACTGCTGCTATTTAACACTTCGCGCAACACCTCTCTCTGTCCTTGTCCATTTTTTTACCCAGTTTCTGCACCCACCGGAGAACAAGAATTCGATCCCATTCCAATTCCACCCACTTGCGCGGCGAATTTCACCGCCGATTCGGCGGACAGCGATGGCCTCTTTCGCCGACGAGAGCTTTCCGCCGCTGACGCCGATCAAGACGGCGCCTTCTGCGCCCCCTTCGCCGTCCGCCGCTGATGCCGCCTCGGCCGCTCCATCCCAGGCGACGTCGACGACCACCACGCTAGAGTCGGCAGCAGAGGAGAAGACGACGAAGCCGGTGTTGGAGAATCAGAAGGAGCCGGCGACGCCCACGTCGGAGGAGAGCAGGCTCCGGACGCCCGAGGTGTGCCCTCCGGCGCCGGTGCCTCGTCTGCCGTCCGTGAAGCGGAAGTCGCGGCCTACTTCTACGACGACGACGACAGCGGGGGCGTACTTCGTCGTCCCGCGAGACCTCTCCGCCGTGTTCCGGACCATGCCGCCAGAGAAGCGGATCCGGGCGTCCTGATTAATTCTGCTGTTGCTGCGATCTGGCAGACTGCCACCAGCCGGCCGGAGATCGGTTCGGTTGATTAATTTCTTGTATAATTCTTCTAGTTCCGGGTTCGTCTGTTGTAGTCCTAGATGGCTAGATTAGGACGCACCGAAGTTTATGCTTTGCGAAGGTCGATCTGTTCGATCATGTGGTGTTTCAGGCTGGCTACCATGCCAGAGTGCCATGTCCATGTGTGTGCAGATTCCCAGCTCTACCATCATGCTGAAATGTACTCAGTTAATTTCCTACTAGCTCCAGCTGCCGCACGCTGACTGACGCGTACCGAGCTCATGCAGTACTTGCCGCAGCTGCTGGCCACCAACATCTGAACGCCGCACCTGACCTAAGAAAGCAAAAGGTGAGGAGCAACTGATATGAATCGCGTTCAGTGTTGCAAGAGTGATAATTTTCTTCCTGTCCGTCCATCAGACAAACGAGGAGGAACTGACCGAGAAATCGGACAGAGGCAGAGAGGCAATTCGACGCCAATCGATGATCGCTGCAGTTGGAAGAAGAGCCGAAGGATCTGCTGCCGATGGGCAAGCGAAAGGAACAGCAGCGCATGCATGAATGCTTTCGCAGCCTTCCAGTTGCAGAGAGTTGCAGCCACGGCCAGGCTGCAGATGTGAACTTCGCAGCACAGGCCTGACCGATCGATCTCCTCCCCGCAGCACTGCGCAACCACTGTGCGCACGTCGGGAGCAGCGGCCTGCATCTGCATGCATGCATTCAGGTTTCAGCAGTGCCAGGGGAATGAGGCGGAGAGATGGCTGCAAACAACGCCTTTTGTTCCCGGTGGTCGTCCGCCTGTTGGCTCCCCTTCCGATGCATGGATCCATCGTCCACGACGACGTCCCAATCCTCTGACCGCCGGCAGGCCAGGACAGCCGATCGACTGCCGGCGGGGCCGGCGCACACGCATCGGCCGGTTGAGTAGGCCAATAATTCCGCACCGTTCGTACGCGCGTGCACGTTGGCTCGATTGATCGTCGACACCATGGGTCGTACAATGTATGATAGATGGATCATTTGGGGGGATCACCGGCTATAGCAGTACCAGTATCTCTAGATCATCCTAGCTAGCTAGATGAATTATGTGTGATGTATTGCGTGGAATGGGCTCCCGGCAGCACAGCCTCCCATATATGGGGGTATAATTTTCGCACCATATCCATTTCCGATCCATTTTAGAGAATTCATATCCACTTTATGGAATCATAACGATCTGAAACACCAGATACAATATTGTATCAACGTTTTTTTTTCTAGCTTAGGATTTCATACCGGGCGGGACCGGAATTTTCGGTTACCGCGAAATACCAACGGAGCAACGGAGCAACGGTAGGACGGGAAAGACCTTATTTTGATTTCAGAATGTAGCCGCCGCCTTATCATGCCAAAAAAAAGACAATGAAAAACAAATTAAACAAAAAAAGGGAACCCTCCCGCCGACGAGAGCTGACGAGAGGTCGTGGTCCACCGCATCTCCAAGGCCCTAAGACCACCAGCGACGGAGCATATGGCAGCGTTGCCGCTGAGAGGGACGGAAAACCACGATTGTTTTTGGATTGGCCGCCGCCTCCCGATCGCCTCATGTACTATCACGTACCGGTTCAATGTAACTTATTTTTTAGAACGAAAACAAAGTCTTCTTTCATTAATTTCGTGTTTCAAGGGAGAGCAACGAAGCAAGACGTGGTTCGGACGGAATGCTCCGTCCCTAGATTATGGCCGGCATGTTTAGCTTTTGTAGCCGTGGACCGATTCGGATGTACTCCTTCCATTTATACATAGATATTTTAGATTTGTCTAGATTTGAATGTATTTATATACTACTACCACCGGTCCAAATTAATCGACGCGAAAGAGTACCAGCGGTGCGTACTTGATGGTTGACCCTGCGTCAATTTAATCCGACCGGAGGGAGTACAAAATTGTGTCTACATGTATTCAAATTTTGACAAGTATAAGACATTTATTTATGGATAGAAGTAGTACCTGCTATGATTTATATATGAAGGCCATATGTTGTGCTCAAAGAAAAAAAAAAGTGGTGTTTCAGCGAAGGAAATCTGAAAGCAATAGTGCTGCTATGAAAAAAGCGATTGACCATCATGCATGCCAGAGTTGCAGGTCAATGTCAGCGGCAGTGCAGCAGCACACTGACTGACGCCTAACCGATAATGCCGCACGTAGCGCAGCTGATCACCAGCTAGCAACTGACCGTGGCAGCTGAGCAAGCAAGCAAAAGGGCAGGAGTATGGGCATCTCGAGCGGCGCGACGCAAACGGAAGCTCAGCGACCGTGACCGGAAATGCGTCTGGAGTCTGCTCCAGCGGGGCGACGCAAAGTAACCGGGCCGTTCGTGGAGACGCAAAACTGGCCCAAATATGCGCCAGGTTTGCGTCTCCGCGGACGCTCGGCGATCGCACGGAGCGTCCGCTCGCGTCCCCACGGGCCCTCATGACAGCGACCTAGGTTCGATCGGCCTCGAATTCACAACACGCGCCGGTGTGGCAACCGCGGCGACCAACCGCTGCAATGGAGTGCCGAACCGCCGCGAAAGAGCAACCTCCGACCTCTTCGTTTTACCGCAGCCGTTAATCCGCGCACATTATAACCCCCGCGTCTACGGTAATTCAAGTTCAACCGCCTCCTTCTTCCTCTTCTTCTTCTTCTTCTTCTCCAACACCGGCACGTCATGAGCGACTACACGCTGCCGTCCGACTCGGAGAGCGAGGGCAAGTCGCCCGGATCCCTGCATTGGTGGGAATCGCCGGCGACGCCAAGCGATCCGGGCTCCACGCCCAGCTACCCTACCTCCACACCGAGTGAGGACGAGGAGGACGGAGGCGGCAATGACAGCGAAGGGCAGGAGGAAGACGGAGGCGGCGCTGCCAGCAATGCCGACGACGAGGAGGAGGGCCAGGAGGAGGAGGAGGGCCAGGAGGACTCTGACAGCAAGTTCGCCCGATTGGAGGCGCCGGAGGAGGCGGACGACAAGGCGGCGACAAGGAAGAAGTCCAGGGCGCTGGCGCGGGCGGCGCGTCGTCGTCCGTTCACCGACGACGACGATGAAGACGTCATTTCTTCCAGTTTCAAGTCCTCGACGGGCGCGTCGTCCTCCAGTTTCGACGACAAGGTGACAAGCAAGAGGCGGAGGAGTTTCCACGACGACGACGGCGCAGGGCCTTCGAACAAGAAGGCCAAAAAATAGTTTTAGTTTATATGTTTTTAAATTTCTTCTTATTTGTATGTTATATATGTTTGAATCTAGTCGATTGACGTATCCGGTTAATTGTTTAGGCTATAATCTATTCGATTGGACCAACATGACATCATGAGTATATCTTTTTCGCGTTTAAAACTTGATCATTCAACTAAATTGAAAAGAAGTAGCACAAAAAGAAAACAGTTGCATGTCCAAAATGCGTCGGACCGCTGGAGGTAGCCCCCGACGCAAACGGATATTTCGCCCCTCGCAGTCATTTTGGCGTCCACGGGGCGACGCAAATGGACGCTCGCGACTACTTTTGAGCGTTCGAAATGCGTCGTGCCGCTGGAGATGCACCAACTCCAGGCCCAATAGAAGCAAGCCCTACGGCCAATCCAGCAGCAATAACAGAAGCAGCAGCAATTAGTGGATTCATGGTGAGTTCCTCGTGTCAAAAAAAAGAAATGGTTAAGGATACAATCAACCAAGAAATTCTTACTTCATAAGCTTTATTAGGGAGAAGTATGCTTTAACTGATACGAACCGCTCAGACAAACGAGAAGGAACTGACCGAGAAATCAGAGAGAGAGGGATCGGCAGTTCCACGCCAACAGATGGTCGCTGCAGTGGGAAGAAGGAAGGAGAAGCTGAAGGATCTGCTGCTAGACAAGCGAAAGGAACAGCAGCATGCATGAATGCTGTTGCAGAATTTGCAGGCTGCAGACGTTCGTCACCGGCTGAATTTCGCAGCACATGCTCGATCGACCGGCCGCCGCACTGCGCGGCCACTGTGCGTACGCCGAGAACACGCAGCGGCCTGCATGCATGCATTCAGGTTTCAGGCTTTCAGCAGGTGCGGACGAGCAGCGCAGTGCCAGGGGGAAAGGGCGAGAGAGATGGCTGCAAACAAGGCCTTTTACTCCGGGTGGCCCTCCGCCTGTCGCCTCCATGGATCAATCGTCGACGACGACGCCCCGATCCTCTCTGACCGCCGGGCCGGCCGGACAGTAGATCGACTGCCGGCGGGGCCGGCGCACACGCATCGGCCGGTTGAGGAGGCCAATAATTCCGCGCCGTTCGTACGCGCGCGCACGTTGGATCGATTGATCGTCGAATGCATGTGTCGTACCATGTACAGTATGATCGATGGATCTTTTGAGGGGATCACCGGCTATGGCAGTAGCTGCAGTATCTAGATCATCCTAGCTGAATTATCTGTGATGCTGCGTGGCATGGGCTCCCGGCAAATTAAAGCCTATCCTTCTAGCACCATCAGCATACCGTGAGAATGCAAGTCGTGTACATGTACTGTCCATGACTGTGGGTATCCTTGCTAGAGCATCTCTAGTTGCATCATGCAAACGACGTTCGGATAAACCGACGGATCAATCGTTTGGGACGCTACAGACGGAGTGGGCACGTTGAACAACATTTGATGCACGCCCGGACTAGAGTGGCCTTTTGGGATGCGCCGCAACGAAGTTAAGTATTTGGCGCGTCCTATATCTTTAGAGGGAGGCAAAAGATGCTCTTAGTTTTCTTGTTGTTGCTGAGCTAGAGATGTGCAGCAGAGACAACGGCAAAAGGAAGGGTTTTTTGCTGTGGCTGTGGACAACACACGTGTGTCCATGCGACCACGCGTGTCCACGCTAGGTTGCACCGGCCCCGCATGTACGCGACCTGAAAGGTTATGCGGGTCCATGTGGTCTTCTTAAATGAAGACACGTCGTCATCCCCGAGCCCACACCAGTCCCCAGTCCCCATTCTCTCCCACCGACAGAAACCCTAGCAGCGCCCTAGCTCGAGGCCACGTCGAAGGCGGTAGGTGGTTTCGTCCCGGGCACGACGACCACAGGGCCTAAAGATCTCGCTTTAGAGCGACGATGGAAATGGGGGCCGCTAGTTCTTCTGTGCGTCGTATAAGCCACATACCGCGCTCGGAGTGGCGCGTCTACATGGAGGTTTAGCCTCCCGCCAGTTCGTAGAGGCCGGCGTGCCTCTGCCCTGGCCCAACGTCCACCTGCCACACAGGTGGGACCTCAACCGGGGCGAGGGTGCTGGTGCCCATCATCCCAGTGCGTAGCCCTACTCGCGCCGGGAGAACCTGTGACGGCTGGCGTACCTGCCGCCAGAATTGAGGCGGGACCCTACCTACGTCGTGGACTCGGCACTGTGGATGCGGTGGTTGGAGGCTGAACACGAGGAGCTACGCGCCGTCTGACAAGGTATCAACTTGTCAATGCCTATGGATTGTAGGCTAGGGTTTAGTTAGAAGTAGAGGGCAAGTAGATCTCGAAGGTTTCAGCCGAAAAGTACTCGACGATTATGAAAATTAGGGTTTGTAACAATGATTCGATGATCTCTTCGTCCCTCGACTCCCCCTTTATATAGGAGGCGGAGCCGAGGGTTTCGTTTTGTACAAGTTACAGAGTCCGGGACGGTTTCTAACTCATCCCGCCAGATTACAAATAACACTTCCTATTACAACTCTAATTTCCTTAATATATCTTGGGCTCCCGAATCTTCTTATTCTTCGGGTAGTGGGCCTTCAATAAACCCCGGGTACTATCTTTGGCAGGCCCATTTGGGATGCCTATGTCAGTAGCCCCCGAGATTTTGCTTGAATCGTAGAGTCAGGGAAAATCTTCACTGTTTATTTTTATTCAACAGCTTCAACTTTTTTATACTTCTTCATAAAATTCTATATTGTACAGGGATAATGGTAGTTGGGGCTAGTTCATCTGACGGATCAGGTACTAGTTAACTGCTCTAGTGGCAATCCGCAAAAACCTACTTCAAGATCACGTCCCTGGACATGATCTCGGGATACTGGTGTAAACTTCGACAGGTGCCGCTTAAGGTCTTACCATTCTGTCGAGTCCCAGTCAAATTTATCGAGTACCTAACGCGTCCGTTAGGATTTTTCTTCGTATCTGTTGATACGGATAAAAGTAGCAGAGCGCAGTCTTCGGCGATGCCACGCCAATGAGAACGGATACGGGGTCTTACCTTCGCAAATCTGCGGCATTCAGAAATTGATCGCAACTTTGGCGTTCTGAGAATATATTGTCGAGTGCTTTTCCGGCTGTTGGAATGGCACATTTTATCGAGTCAAAGATGACTTATATTGCTCTCCCGATGGGAGTATATGTAGAGTTAATTATAACTCGAAATATACCCTTTTGCTTTTCTATCTTTCTTTTTTTAATTTCATCGGGCACGCGAACAGCAGCATGCATGAAGATCTTGATCTCACCCACTGCACGAGCTTTGCTTTTCCAGTGCCGTTGATGCCACCGCGCACGCGACTCACTCGCCACAGCACTCCAGAGTCCAAGATGGCCGCTGAAGATCTTGAGTGGGAGAGATCTAAAATCTCCAACCAAGACGTCAACATGCTGAAGAGGCTAGGCCTGATGAAGAAAGAAGACGCCATCCGCTTTCCCGAAGAAAGCTACCCAAACCCTCCAATGGAGTACCGGGTTAGTTTCGTTGATCACCTCATCCGCGGCCTTTCTGCCCCAATTCACGATTTCCTCCGCGGCCTTCTTTTTGTTTATGGGATTCAGCTGCACCAGTTGACCCCCAATTCCATCCTCCATGTCTCCATTTTTATCACGCTGTGCGAATGCTTCCTTGGAATCCCTCCTAACTGGGCTCTGTGGAAACGCATTTTCTGCCTTCGCCGCAATGGCTCCCACAACGCCACCTATAACATAGGCGGCGTTGTTATCTGTGTCCGAACTGACGTTGATTATTTCGATGTCAAGTTTCCTGATTCTGTCCAAGGGTGGCGCAAAAGGTGGCTCTACATACACGAAGAAAGTGCCAATTCTGTGGAACACAACATAGTCCCTTTCGACGGAAGTGCCAAAATTCAGCGCCGCCGCTCCTGGGATGCTGAAGCTTCCGAAGAAGAGAAAAAGGCGACAGAAGCACTTATGTCTCGCCTTCATCAGCTTCAAAATACTCGAGGCAAAGAAGCTGTCCGGTGTTCAAATCATCGCCTATTTCCTTAGGATTAGAGTGCAGCCTCTTCAGGCTCGCAAAAATCCCCTTTGGACGTATTCTGGTGAAAATGACGCCAATAGGCTCTCCAATGATCTTTCTGTAAAGGACTTGGAGAAGCTGATTCGAAGAATTTCCCGTTTGAACAAGAAGGATCCTATTCCCTCTTCTTATCGCGTGGAACCATACAGCTCCGCCAATCCTCTCCCTGAGGTATTTTGTCTTCTCGAATTTTTCTCTTGTTCGAACTTTCCCTGCATCTCATTGTATTGATATCTCTCTAATTTCTCTTTTGTCGCTATTTTCCTGCAGAACCATCCTACTATGGCTTCCCTTCCTCCTCTTCCTGAGGATGGAGAAGTCGAAGAACATGCTATCGTTGCCGAAGACAACCAAGGTTCTTCTCTTCCTGAAAGTGAAGTCACAGGTTCTCACAAATCTGCGGCTTCCCATGAAAAAGAAGTTGAATCTGACGCCAGCGAGTCGATGCAATCCCTTCCTCCTGCTGTTTCCCCAAGGAACAAAAGGAAAAGGAATGACGCCGAAGATTCTGGCACTTCTAAGGCTGAAAAAGTTGTTCCTTCTCATCCGAAGGCAGCTTATGATCCTTATATTGAATCCCTCGTCAGCTCGTAAGTCATCTTTATTTCTCCTTATTTCTGTACTCGAAATGTTTATCTTATCTTGCTTTTTATGCTGTCGATTTTTGATCAACAGTGATGACGAGGAAGAAGTACCAACTGTTGACGTGGCTCCTCGGACAAGCACGTCACATACTGTACTTGCCTCAGACACGCTAGTTGAAGGAGAAGAATCCTCGCCTCCTCAACGAAACGTCGTCACCACAACTCCGCCGGCAAGCCCCCTTGCTCCTTCACCGAAAAGGACAAGGATTGAAACAATTCTTGAACCTGCCCCTCAATTGGGCAGCTCTTCGACCCTGCTCTTGGATGACGTAAGTTTGTCGATATCTATATTTCCTCTATTTTGCTTTTTCACGCCTTCACTCTTTTTCATGCCGATGTTTCTCTTGCTGTGTTCTTCTTTGACAGCCCATGATCAAAGAGCTTATCCGCATCGGATCCCAATTCATTGGGTACCGTGAATATGCCAGCAGAACCGAAGGTAACAACTTTTATACTTGCCGTTCTTTCTGACTTTTTGCTCCTGTTGTTTGTCGCGATTTTTGATTTTTCTTCCCCCCTTTTTTTTATATCTCGACAGAGAAACTTGCAGAGGCCAACAAACGTGCCGACGCACTTGCTCAAAAACTGGAGCAAAGTGAGGCGGCTCGCAAGAAAGCCGAACTTGTTGCTAGCGAAGCCAAAGCCGAGGCTAATGAAGCCAAAGCAAAAGCTGCTAGTGTCGAGGAACTTCAGAAAAGACTTGAGGATGCTGGATCTGCTTTAAATGAGCATAAAGCTGCCCAAGCTGCTCGTGAACAAGGGATCCTCAAGCGCCTGAAGTCACAAAGTCGACGCACTCACAGTAATACCACTGATCCCTTCTATTTTTATGAGAACCGCTGTTTCTTGTTGTTGACCAACGTTTTGTTTCCTGTGGCAGACCAAACAAATCAAGATTTTGATCTGGAGAATCCCGTCAATGACCCTCTCCTTGATGCACTTTCTTATCTGGAGCTCCATGGGTCCGAAATTCGTGAAGGCGTGGCAAATGCTAATGCAGGATTGTCGACGCTGTTCCCATACTTCTTCCCAAAGAAAGAGGAGCCCCCGACTTTCCTTACCCTTGCCAAGAGCTTCAATTCATCAGAAGATCTTGGACTGAAGATGCGTCAGGAAAATATGAAGATTGCTGTCGAAAGCACTGTTGCCCTGGTTGCTGACAGCCAACAGACTGTTGATTGGACGAAAGTTGGCGACACCGATCAGATAGAGCAATCAAGATGGAGGTCGCTGATTAAGGCAGCCAAACCCAATACGAAGAAAATCTTGGCTTATCTCGGGATCAAACCAGCTTCGACTCCTAGCTCATCAAGGCCGGAGGTCTAGTTGCATGCCTCTTTGTTTTTCTTTCTCTGTTTCTTTTGCTCTTGTCGCCAAAGTAGTTATCTAGCGACACGTACTTCATTAGCTCCACTGTAAGGCCTTTGTAATTATTCCGAAAGATTAATGAAAACTCTATCTTTTGCTTGTTGATTGATGTTGTCTTTTTTTATTAAATTTCAGTTGGTATTTGATAACTATACTCCATCTTCCGCTCCTTCCAATGTTTCGCCTTCTTCTTCTCACTCAAAGAGAACTCTTGCTGATGCTACACCTGTCGAAGATTCATTGCCGCGAGAATTGGACGAACTTCGGCAGCAACTTCAGTATGCAAAGAAGCAAACACTTGTGATGATGGAAAAATCTCGTAAGTCATCTGAAGCCGAAAAAAATTGCACTTCAACAAGCTCGCGAGGCCGTGGCTGCTAAGGAAATTGCTGCTTCCGAGGCTGAAAAGGCGACTACTCGAGAAAATTTCATGCTCAAGTTAATGAATGAAGCCAGTGCGGATATGTCGGGTATGCTTGTTTCATCCTCAATATCTTCCGTCTTCATGCTACGTCTCTTAAAGTTTTCTGCTCCGTTGTTTTAATAGGTTCCTTTACTGATGATGTTGCCGAAGAAGAGAGGGTAAATACTAGGACGAACCTCCTTGTTAACCTTTCCCTTGATCATGGTTCTCTATTTTGGGCTACTCCGGAGAGGACCCGCCAGATTGTCAGATTTCAGGATCGCGCCTCTCAAACTCGCGACTTCCTTGACTTCTGTACCAAGACCCTGTCTATGGTTTATAACTCCATGTTTCCTCGGAACATTCAACCAAAAACTCTTCCTGAGTTAATGGAGAAATTTAAGGATGCCCACAGGATCCATGATTTTGTCAGAGCTCAACTGGTAGCTGGCGCGATTTGCTCTTATCATGCTTCAGATCTGCCACTCAAATCTTGACCTGACCCAAGTTGTTGCGAAAGTTCATCAGAAGGTAAAACGTCGAAGAGTTGGTGTTGACCGAATTAACACGAAGGTTTCGCCTGTAGCCGAAGAAATGATTGAAGACCTTCTTCGGATGGATGCCGACTTTTTTGCCGATGGTCATTATGCTGATTTTCTTGGCGCTGCTCCTGAAGAAAACAGAGTTACCCTTGATGACATATTGAATCAAGGCTAATTATTTTCCTTTTGTAGATACTCTTCTTTGTAACCCATGATTGTAATTACATTGTGAAGTAATCATCATATTTCTATATTTGTCTAGCCCCCGAGTGTTTCGGTGGCTATTTACTGTATTTGTGTATTGCGAGGTTTTGAACCAAGGCATTTATTTAATATGTAGTTTTGGCGAATATCAGCCCCCGAGCTTCTTTGTTGAGTACTATTTTGTATTTTTATTGACTCACGAGGTATTTTAATACCGAAGCAAGGCTTTTCTTTTTTCGAGGAACTATATTGAAATTCGTCGGGTCAGAGACTTTGAGCATGTCGATAAAGAAAAAGTTATATTGACACTATCTTTATTATATTGCAGCACCGCGAGCCCGCCTCATTAAAAACCTTTCCCGGCCCCACTCGGTGCCCCGAAAAGGAAAAGAGTGCGTCTTGAAAACTCGCGGGCGTTTCAGTACATTGAAGTTTTACAAGGACTATATTTCAACTCTAGGCATAGAACCGCCTGAGTTGCGCCACGTTCCAGGGGTTTTGCTCCTCCACCTGTCTTCTTGTCCTTTATCTGTATGCTCCTCCTCCGATTACTTCCGTGACAATGTAGGGGCCTAGCCATGGTGACTCGAGTTTTTCATGACTTTTTTGCGTGAGCCGAAGAACTAGGTCTCCCACCTGAAAGGATCTTGGCCGCAAACGTCGACTGTGATAATTCTTCAAGTCCTGTTGGTATTTGGTTACCCGAGACAGTACTTCATCTCTAGCTTCATCAAGTGCATCGACGTCATCTTCTAGCGCTTTTCTCGACACCTCTTCGTCATATTCGACGACTCGTGGAGAGTTGTGCTCTATCTCGATTGGTAATACTGCTTCTGCTCCATGAACCAAGAAGAACGGAGTTTCCTGTGTTGCTTTGTTTGGTGTTGTTCGTATGCTCCATAATACACTGGGCAGCTCCTCTGGCCAGGTGTGTCGAGCTTTCTCCAGTGGCACTAATAAGCGTTTCTTAATGCCGTTGCAGATGATTCCATTAGCTTTCCCGACTTGGCCGTTGGTCTGCGGGTGCGCAACTGACGCAAATTGTAACTTGATACCAACTTCTTTGCAATAATCTTTGAATTCGTGGGATGTGAAGTTGCTGCCATTGTCTGTGACGATGCTATGGGGCACTCCAAATCTGAAGACGAGGCCTTTTATGAATTTTACTGCAGATGCTCCGTCTGGTGAATTTATCGGCTTCGCTTCTATCCACTTTGTAAATTTGTCGACAGCTACTAGCATCTACTCTTTTCCTCCTGGCCAGGATTTGTGTAACTTGCCCACCATATCAAGTCCCCATTGGGCAAAGAACCACGACAATGGTATTGGTGTTAATTCTGCTGCTGGAGAGTGAGGTTTTGCGGCAAACCTTTGACACGCGTCACAAGTTCTTACTATTTCCTTGGCGTCCTCGATTGCTGTCAGCCAGTAGAATCCTGCCCGAAAAACCTTGGCTGCAATAGCTCGACTACTTGCGTGGTGGCCACATATTCCTTCGTGTACATCCTTCAGAATTATTCTTCCTTCTTCGGGTGTAACACACCTTTGCAGGACGCCTGAAATACTTCGCTTGTGCAATTCTCCTTTCATCACCGTGAAAGCTTTGGAGCGTCGAATTACTCGCCTTGCCTCAACTGGATCATCGGGTATTTCTTTCCTGAGGATGTACGATATGTACGTCTGCATCCATGGTATCTGTATCATCATGACCAGGTCCTGATCTTCTTCTTCCTCTTGTTCTTCCTTGGTAGCCCCCGAGGGTTTCTTCTCCTTCTTTTTTGATTTTGTTGATTTTGTAGATCTCTCTGTTATCTCTTCCCAAAATACACCTGGCGGAACTGCAAGGCATTGCGACCCGATGTTTGCAAGAACGTCGGCTTCGTCGTTGCTCAATCTGCTAATATGATTTACTTCGCATCCATCAAACAACTTTTCGAGCTCGTTGTACACCTCCTTGTATGCCATCATGCTATCATTGACTGCGTCACATTGGTTCACGACTTGCTGAGCCACCAATTGTGAGTCGCCAAATATTTTTAATCGAGTTGCACCGTAAGCTTTCGCCATCTTCATCCCGTGTATGAGAGCTTCATATTCTGCTTCATTGTTAGATGCGTTAGGGAACGTCATCCGAAGGATGTACTTCAACTTGTCGCCTTCAGGTGATATGAGTACTACTCCTGCGCCAGCTCCTTCTAGTCTTTTGGACCCATCAAAGTTCATGGTCCAGGTTCTCGACAGGTCTGGGGGTCCTGTGTTTTGCAACTCCATCCACTCTGCGATGAAGTCCGGCAGAACTTGCGACTTGATTGCTTTTCTTTTTTCATACGTGATGTCCCGAGGGGAAAGTTCTATTCCCCAAAGGGAGACACGACCCGTAGCTTCTCGATTGTTTAGTATATTTGACAAGGGAGCTTCATTGACCACTATGATCGGGTGTGCCGAAAAATAGTGGCGCAATTTTCGTGCTGTTGTGAGAACTCCATATGCTAGCTTTTGGTACTGAGGGTACCTTTGTTTTGATGGCGATAAAACTTCGCTGACGAAGTATACTGGCCTCTGTACTCCGTGGAGTTTTCCTTCTTCTTCTCTTTCGACAACTAGCACCGTGCTCACCACTTGGGGCGTGGCTGCAATATACAGCAGGAGAGGTTCCTTTTCCTTCGGCGCCACCAGAATTGGTGGTGTCGAGATTGTGCGCTTCAAATCCTCGAAGGCTCTATCGGCCTCTTCGTTCCACTGGAATTTATCTCCTTGCTTTATTAGAGCGTAAAATGGTAACGCTTTTTCTCCCAACCTGGCGACGAATCTGCTCAAAGCTGCGACTCACCCAGTTAGCTGCTGTATTTCTTTCAACTTTGTTGGCTTCCTCATTTTTATGATAGCTTGTATTTTGTCGGGATTTGCTTCAATCCCTCTTGCTGAGACTAGAAATCCCAGAAGTTCTCCTGCTGGGACGCCAAAGGAACACTTCGTCGGGTTCAGCTTGAGGCAGAATTTGTTGAGGTTGTCGAAGGTTTCCTTGAGATCCTCGATCAGTGTTGCCCCCTCTTTTGACGTTATGACGACATCGTCGATGTATACTTGCACGTTTTTCCCGATCTGTGTCGCCAAACACTTCTGCATCATCCTCTGATATGTTGCTCCCGCGTTTTTTAAACCGAAAGGCATTGTTCTGTAACAAAACACACCGTAAGGTGTTATGAACGCTGTTTTGGCCTCGTCTTCTTCTTTCAATCTGATCTGGTTATAACCAGAATACGCGTCCAGGAAGGAAAGACGTTCACATCCAGCCGTGGAGTCGATAATTTGATCGATCCTCGGGAGGGGAAAGTGATCCTTTGGACAATGTTTATTGAGACACGTAAAGTCGACGCACATGCGAAGGACTGTCGTGTGTTTCTTCGGCACCATCAATGTGTTAGCTACCCATGTGGCTTCAGTAGATATCTCTTTGATAAAACCAGCTTCCTTAAGTCGATTTACTTGATAGCATAGCTTTGCGGTTTGGTTCAAAAACGCCGCAAAGGTTGTTTGATTGGTCTCGCTAATGGATCCAAGTTTAGGTGGTGCTCGGCAAGTTCCCTGGGTACTCCTGGCATGTCAGCTGGACACCATGCGAAGATTTTCCAGTTCTCACGGAGGAACTCGACGAGCGCGCTTTCCTATGCGATATCCATGTCGTTTGCAATAGATGTCGTCTTTTTCGGGTCTGTCGGATGAATCTGCACCTCCTTAGAATTTTTCTCGGTATTGAAAGTTGATTCCTTATTTGGCCTTCCAACGTCTGGCAGTACGTCGTAATCAGTCATGCTTTTTGACGCCAAATACTCAGCTTGCATCCCGAAAGTTTACGATAGCCGATGAAAATCCTGGTCGCATTTATCGGCTAAGGCAAAGCTTCCTTTAACTGTGATTGGTCCCTTTGGTCCAGGCAATCTCCACAACAGGTATGTATAGTGTGGCACCGCCATAAATCTAGCATATGCGGGTCGTCCCAACAAAGCGTGAGTGCTGCGACGGAAAATCCACGACTTCAAATTCCAGCCTCTCGATTCTATAATTTTCTCGGGTCCCAAACTGAACGTCGAGATTGATCTTCCCCAATGGATAACTTTGTTTCTCCGGTGTGATGCCGTGGAACCTTGTGTCTGTTGGCTTCAAGTTTGCTAAGGATATGTTCATCTTCCTCAATGTATCTGCATACATAAGGTTTAGGCTGCTGCCGCCGTCTATGAACACTCGAGAGACATCAAATCCTGCGATAACTGCTGGCAGAATAAGTGCTGATCGCCTGGTCGAGGAACTTGCTACGGATGATCTGCTATGGTGAAGCCAATATCTTGTCTGACCAATTAAGATACTCAATTGTTGGTGGAGGCATTTTTTACGCCATAAACACCTGTCGTGAGATTACTTTCTGAGCTCTATTGGACGGCCTTCCCTTCTGAATCATCGACACCGCTCCGTTGGAGTTAGGATCAACATAAGGTGGTGGTGGAGGTGCTGCCGCTATTCTGAGCTGATGCCGATTGTCGTCTGTAATCGCGGGAGGAGGCGGCAAGTGAATCTCGCTTCTGGGTTCTCGAGGATTTCTCTGTGTTGCCCGCGCGTTAGCGTTCTCTGCATATCTTAGCATTGCCTGAAAATTTCGACAGTCTTTCTGCAGGTGCCCTGACTGTCTTTTACCGTTGCTGTCGAGGAAAAAGTGCATTTGACACGGCCCATTCATCATCTCTTCAGGGGACACGAAAGGCCTTGGGAACCTAGGCCCGCTATTTTGCCTGTTGTTGCGAGAATCATCCCTGTTATCGCCTCGCTGTTCACTGCTTCTCTGATAATCATCTCTGTTGCTTCCTCCTGTGTTTGCCCAAAAACCTGCCGAAATTTGCCCTGGAGCGTCATAGTTCGGGTACTGCCGAGGAAATCGTCGCCTCGATTGATAATTTCGACCACGGTCCTCCTCTGGCGACCTGTGCCGTTTGTTGTGGACAGCGTCTTCTCCATCTGCCCATCTGTTTGCTATCTCCATTAACGCAGATACTGTCTTTGGATTGGTCCTTCCTAAGTCCTCGACAAAATCTCCATGCCTGATTCCTGCGACAAACGCATCTATTGCTCTCTCGTCAGATATATTTTCTGCCGAGTTTTTGATGATATTCCACCTTTGGATGTACTTTCTCATTGGCTCATCTGGCTTTTATCGACATGCTCTCAACTCCTCTAACGACGCGGGTTTTTTGCACGTGGATCTGAAGTTCTTGACGAACACATCCTCGAAACTTTCCCAGCTGTCGATAGATCCTGGAGTGAGTTTCTTTATCCAAGATCGTGCGGCTCCACTCAAATGCACCTGGATGCTTTGCATAGCTGTTGCCCTGGTTCCTCCTGTGAGCTTCACTGTCTCGAGATAATCAACTAGCCAATCCTCTGGATCTTGAAGGCCGTCGAACTTCTTGAAGTTGTTGGGTAACTTGAATCCTGAGGGGACTCGAGTTTTTCGGACTCTCCTCGTGAAGCATGGCAAGCCGCACATATCTTCGTCATTAAGCTCCGGAGATTGCCGATGATCCCGTCTGCTTTGCCGTGCTCTGTCGACCCTTGCTTGTGCTGCTGTGTCTCTTGCTCCACTTGGTCCTTCAGGTGCTGCCGCTGTTGCTGCTGCAGGTCGTGGACTATTTTGCCGTGCCGCTCCTTCGGGAGGCGTTGATACAAACGCTGTCCCCATAGCTCCAACTCCTGCTACCGCCATATTGTATAGTGTCTCCCTTGGATCACCTGGAGGTGGTTTAGATGCGAGGATAAAAGCATGTGTCGCCATATACCCAGCCTCTGGTGTCTTAGGGATGATGTTTCCTCTTGTATCTATCGACATGAAGGACATGTCGAGGTTTTGGACCAAGTGCTCTCTTTCTGCTTCGGGTATATGTTGCAACCTTGATCTTGCTCTGTTCCGCGCCTCTCTGTGGCTATCACCCAAAGTTCTAGATTGTCGACTTAGATCTGCCCTCCTCCTGCTAGATGCAGAAGCTGCTTCCTTTCTTCTGTTTTTAACTCAATTTGTCTATTTTTTCAATTCTCTTGCAGCTCGTGCGAGTCTATATTGATATGCTTGCAATTCCTCTGGTGTGGCTGTGGTGGCCATTGGTTCTGAACCGTTCATAGCTCTCGTGGCTCTATCCCACGCTGCTTGCGAAAGCTGAACTCTGTCTCGCGGCTGCGGCTCGACGTATTTATTGCCCAGACCTTGTCGCAGATTGGAGGGATCGACGTATGGATTTCCCAGATCGTCGAAAGCCTCAGATGTTTCCTCTTAATCTTCAATGGCATAAATCTGATGATACTTTGTACTCAGATCTATGTTGGGTTTGGTGACATCATCGTTGAGATTGATGAAGACCTTGCCCACTGTGATAGATTTGTCGATGAAGTCGTAACTGTCGACATCGCTTGAGCCATCGCTTATATATGAGTCCGCAGATGACTCAAACGACATGTCGTTGAAGATCTTGGCGAGTTTCTCTCTAGCTCTGGTGCTGACATAGCGTGTCGACGAAGTTTCTTCTTCTCCTGACTCGGTTGACGATGTATAGCTTGAAAAATCGGAATCGACCGCCGACGATCCCGACGAAATCGGAATTTCGACACGATACGATCCTTCCTTCTCGACGCGAAAGTGAAACCTTCCGAACGTCATCTCCATGGGCTCCGCCAGATACGCATATGCATCCAAACGGGAGGGTGGGTGAGGAACAAAATCGACAGGACCAGCAGCGATCTGTTTACCTCGATCCATTGCGTTGCTTGCGGTTGACGATGTCGAAGATCTTGAACGTGCCATCGAGATCAGATCCTTACGCCTCTAGTTCCCACAGACGGCGCCAATTGACAAGGTATCAACTTGTCAATGCCTATGGATTGTAGGCTAGGGTTTAGTTGGAAGTAGAGGGCAAGTAGATCTCGAAGGTTTCAGCCGAAAAGTACTCGACGATTATGAAAACTAGGGTTTGTAACAATGATTCGATGATCTCTTCGTCCCTCGACTCCCCCTTTATATAGGAGGCGGAGCCGAGGGTTTCGTTTTGTACAAGTTACAGAGTCCGGGACGGTTTCTAACTCATCCCGCCAGATTACAAATAACACTTCCTATTACAACTCTAATTTCCTTAATATATCTTGGGCTCCCGAATCTTCTTATTCTTCGGGTAGTGGGCCTTCAATAAACCCCGGGTACTATCTTTGGCAGGCCCATTTGGGATGCCTATGTCACCGTCATCGAGGCGTACCTCAAATACCTCGATGATGAGGACGTGGACTATTTTCGCTCCACGTGGAGGGATGCTCGATTCCTCCATTTTCCGCGAGCCAAGCTCCAGGCGGCCGAAAAGGGGAAAAGTTGTGCCCCGTGCGTGCAAGCTGAGAGATGGCGCGAGCACGCATGGAACCACGAAAAGTCGGCGGGTGAAATTTTGTCACCTCCCGCCGAATTGGCCGGCTTATATCACCGCGCTGCTCAACATCGAAAATCTCATCCCCATTTCCCCCATTCGAGCTCTGCGAGCGGACGCGGAGCTTCATCGATGGTAAGAGACGGCGACAACCCATCTAGGAGCTGGACGCCAGAGGCAATCGAGCTTCTTCATCTTCTCCGACCTCGGCAACCGGTTCTTCTCCGATGGCGGTAAGTCTCGTAACCCTAACTCAGTACGACCTGTGACCATGTTGTTGATGGGAGTGGTCGATTTCGTAGATATGAGCCAGATTGTAGGCAGTGCATAGTCATCTTTACTCAATCTTGCTTGCTACATGCACATTATGGTCTCTGTTGGTGCCATTTCTAGCCGATGATGTGTGCTTGAAAGTTGCTCATCTGTATGTTGTTTCCCTACTGGATATATTTAGACAAATTACACTTCCTGCTTGTCATAATAGTAACCATTCGTGTTAAATCTAGTTGTAATGGTGGCAACTTACAAGGTTACGATCTACATCTACTTTTATACTTGCAACTCTTAACTGTATTAACAATGTACCTTGAATGATTGTTGTCGCCTTTGTACATGACCGCTACCTAGGTGTACACACAGGATGAGTTTGAGTGGGCCCTAATTGATACCCAGGACAACATATCCTTAGGGTCTGAGACCCATCTAGCACTGACTTACCCGTAGGACGCAGAAGTGAGGCCGACACCACCCTTGCAATCCCTGCTTGTCGACGAACAACACCAGCCAGATGAAACCTCGAACGCCAAGCACAAGGCGACTAAGGTTGCTAAAGCACACACCACAGGTGGAGGGGGGCTAAGTTGGGCAAGTACACAATGAAATGGCTAGCTTACTTCTCCACCTTTGTTCTGAACCTAATGTGCTCCATAATTAAGAGTGGCGTGAGGATAGAGAAGGGGTTTAAGGAGGTGCATCTCAATGATGTTGCAAGAAGATCTTTGAGTACTGCCAGCAGGAGGTGTCATCAACGCAGGTGTACAACCACCTGCGTAAGTGGAGGTCCGGGTGGATCCATATCAGCAAGTTGAGGGACCTGAGCAGTGTCTGATGGGATGAGGAAACGCACAACATCCTCCTTGACGACGACCACTACATAAGCCATGTCTCGGTACTAGGCCTCTCACTTGCACGCTAATTCAATTGCACACTACTTCAGTTACACAATTATAATATGTTTGCTAACCAACTATTCGTCCCCTTGTATTAGGCTCAGCCAAAGGACATCGAGTTCCTCAACAAGCCAATTGACAACGACTCCTAGATGCAGCGGATCTTTGTCTTCGGCCTAGCCACCGGCAAGCACACCATGGGCTATAATGAGCCTTTGGGAACACATTTTGTATATGATCCTGACACTCGGGAATCTAATACGGTTGTGCTTGAAGACGAAAACATGCCTTCCTCTCCTGGTGTTGGCGCTAGCGCTGCTCCTCGTCATGGATCTACAGCTGAAGCCGACAAGAAGAGGAAGAGGTCTATCTTCGCCGAGGAGGATTTTGGCCACATGATATTCATCACAGAAGTTGTCAAAGCGGTGGCGTGGGCCATCACCAATGTTGCCCCTCGAGACGTCCACCATGCCCTCTACGCCGCCGTCATGGATGCCTCGTCTATGTTTAGCGCGGGCCTAGGGAAACGAGTTTGTCCATATGGCCGAGGACCAAAGGGAGCTCTGGCTTAAGACCTTCCTGGGCAAGCACTACTACATGTAGTGCTCCCTTGTGATGGGGTGGTGGTGATGCATGCATGATGAAGACGACAACGATGTTGGTTGAACATTTTGAAGTAGCTAGGGCTTCATGGACAATGATTTCGGGGCTTGTACGTTATGTGAGGTGGTATATACTAACCCCTCACATGATGCTAAAAACTTGCGGTGTTGTGGGTGGTAGGTTTACACCCTCTTTTGATGTGGTGGTAGGATGACACCATAGGTGCTAGTGTGATCATTAGTTAGATCACGCTAGCAAGTAGATTGAACTTCGGTGATGCTTTTGCCTATATGATCATCCATGCTTACATTGTGTTGTGGGTGGTAGGTTTACACCCTCTTTTGATGTGGTGGTAGGATGACACCATAGGTGCTAGTGTGATCATTAGTTAGATCACGCTAGCAAGTAGATTGAACTTCGGTGATGCTTTTGCCTATATGATCATCCATGCTTACATTGCTTAGCTTATGTGCTTCACTTGTCTTGCAATGCTATGTTACTTGATGTCACTCTTATGCTTTTCTTGGTATGTGGTCTACTATGGAAGAGTTCGAGGAGTGTACAGTCCTGGAAGGAGGTTGGACCTCTGGTGAATGGATACGAGAACAACCTCCATAAAGAGTACAAGACAAGTGAGGAGGCAGAAAAAGCTTACTCGGAGTTCTTATCACAGTAAGCGGGCTACTACGTGCATCGATAGGCCGAAGTACCTGAACCTACACCTAAGATCGCAGGTCACGCTGAAGGGAGCAATCTGAAGAACTTGATCATCGCCGTCCTTGTGATTTGGATCATGTATCTCATGCGGTCATAAGTTAGTCTTATCACTTGTAAAATCCTAAACCCTTGACTTGTCGATGGTAACCTCACCAACCGTGCGTGCAAGGTGACCGTATCGGGTCATATGTGGGCTACCAAACATTGTGATTTGCATCAACGGAGCCAACAAAACACGATTTGTGGTCTTCCAAACACGCCGGCCTTTACTTCTCCCCTCATGCATCTAGCAACATTGTTGGCAACTAAACATAGTCATGGACGTATCCATATATATGCATCATGGATCTAAACACAACTGAATTCAACGCTCCAGCCCCCAACGCTCCAGCCCCCAACCCTAACCCTCTGCCCCCAACCCTCCGCCGCCGCCGCCGCCGGTAGCGCCGCCGGGGCAAAGTCCCTCGGGGCGTGGCGGCGGCGGGGGCCCTTCCTCGTCGCCGCGTGGAGATCGGCGGCCGGATCCCCACCTCCTCGATGCTTGGCGGAGGACGCGCGTGGCATGGGCGACGGTGGCGGCGGCCCTCCTCCCGTCGGCTGTCCCCTGGCGGACCGGTCGGCGCGGGTGGGATGGGCGGCGCTGCGGTCTCCCTCTTCTCGTCGGCTTCCCGTAGCACACCGGCAGGGGTTGGTGGTGGGCGGCGGCCAGACCCTCGGTCTGCGCCATGCCATCCACCCCCGCCTCTCGTTGGTGCGTGGAGGCGATCTCGGGCATCTTCCGCGACACGAGGGCGTCCGGGGCAGCAGCCTTGGGTTTGACGGAGGAGGTGGCCTCTTCTTCGCCGGAGAGGGTCGGCCTGCGGTTGGTGGTGGTGGATTTTTTATCTATCATCGCCATCCGGCGGTGAGATGGAGGTGCATGGAAGCCGGCGATGGTGTCGCCGGTGGAGGGTTGGGTTGGCCAGCCCGGGATGGTCGCCGACGTGGGGGTCCGGCCTGAATAAAGGCGGCGGTCCTAGGGCCTCTCTTGCGTGAAGAGGAGGACCTACCGGAGGCCTGGACTCGTGATCTGGCCGGAGGGTTGAGTTCCGGAAGGCTCCGCCGGCGAATGTAACAGTGCTTTGCCTGGAGTTTGCTGGATCGGAGGTATTCGGTCGTGCGCATCCATGCGTTTATTCCGACCGTTTGGTTCTGGAGGGAGCGGCGCGAAGCTCTTTTTCTGTGTTGACATCAAGTGACTATGGATCCATGATGAAAGTCGGAAGAAGAGAATTTCATGAAGGCCGGAGGGGAGGACTAGCTAAGGGAGGTTCAAGTCTCCGCGCTGTTGAGGGGCTTGCTTGGTGTCCGGGCTTCACAGCAGCGGTATGAAAGTGGGGGCGACAACACATGTGAAGCGCAGAGTCCTACCTTTCAGGGTGAAAACCCAAGGTCTGGCCTTAACTGGTTGTGCCTGGCAGTGACCTTGGTGGAGGCATTGTTTTGAGAGTGGGGACTATCTTCAGGGTGAAAACCTAAGATCTTTGATCGGGCGACGACGGTGTAGGAGCACTGTTCCCTTCTTGGAGGCGTCGTTTTTTGGAGAGTCTGCAATTCAGGTGTTGTCATGGTGGTGGTTGTATTGCTGTAGTTAGGTCCGTGATACTGTAGCGGGACTTTTGTTTCTTAGTTTTCTTTTCCTTTTTTTGGCTGTGTGCATCCGTAGTGCCATTAGGGTGGTGCGTTGTTGCAGAGGCTGGGTGTAATTGGTATCTCTCGATATTAATATATTCCCTTTATCGAAAAAAATATATAGGGTCATGGGTGTACAGATGTACACCCAAATTTTATTGCAAACAAAATCAAATGTGCATGCATGATAGGTGTATGCATCAATTGTGTTGTAGTTTGCGCATAACAAGTATGATTTTCCGATTTGGTAGTATTTATTCTCCAACTCTTCCAAAAAAAATCCAATAACTCTTTCAGCTATGGGGATTTGCGAGACTTGAAATGAATTGGTCAGCACGCAACAATGCTCAAATAAACTGGCATTTTTGGTCATGTAAGAAACAAAAGGGCACATTTTAGCCAACCGTCATCTGTCATGTTTTTTGGGAAGACAGGAACCGAGCCGCTCCACATGATCACCATATTGCGATTGCACGTGATGTCAACAACAACATCTTCGTATTCCTTTATAAAAAGTAGAGACGAAGATAACTCTAGCTAGAACCATCTATTGCGATATTTATAATGTCTAATGAACTTCAGCACATGTATATAACTCACATTGAGCGTTCCGACAGTTAATGGGTAACTACCACCTTAAGAGTATTTCTAAAACTGGTGTGAAATGATTGTGAAGTTACAAAAACTCTATCGTATAATAGATGATCCTACAAAAGTGGGCCAATTAAGATGGAAGAAAAAACAACTCATAATGAAAATAAATATGAGTATGTGTTTCGCTATATATATTAATTTGTTGTCACCTCACCGTGGGCACGGATCAATAAAGTATAGGTCTAAAATCTAAATAAAAAGCAACTTTACTTATGTTAACTCACAACATAATATAACTATTTTGATATTTGCAAATCACTTTAACAGAAGTGTAGAGTTGACATTATAAAATAACCGCACTCTTGATTTTCAATAATTAGTCATTCGAAACAAAGCATTCTAAGGTTGGGGACCAAGAAGTGAAACAAAGAAAATATTCTTTCATAGTTCAAATGAGCTAGGTAGCTCTAATTTTACACTACAACCAATATATTACATTGGATTAGATTCTAAAAACCGTTTTTACATAAGAAATTTAACTTTGCAACATGTTTTCCTCTTCTAGAATTAGAGGTTTCTCTATTTCCATTGTATCTCATGGGACGAATAACGGAGTATAAAGTTGTAGATTGTGATAGCCCCCTAATCATAGTGTCAAATGATCAAAAAATACTCTAGGGCTAATTAATATATGTATTTTCACCTATGTTGTAAAGAGAAATACATTTGTACACCCAAGCATGGGTGTGGGTGTTGTCCCGACCGTTCGATTCTTGGAGATTCGGATTAGATGGTAGGTGAGAGAAAGAAATTTGGCCTTTTCCTCCAATTTTGCAAATCAGGTGGGTCCCAGAAAAACAAGTGGAAAGCCACCCGACACGGCTTTTGTAGGCAGGATTTTCGGAGCAGAGCCTAGCGATTCCTCTCTCCCGACACACACCCTGTTCCTCACCTCTGTTCTTGTCCACCATCCTCTCCTCCCCTCCCTTTTCCCCACGCCTCCATTGTTTTTCTCACCTAGCACCATGTCTCAGTCCGTCGGGTGTAGCAGTTGCGGTGGCGGTTGCGGCGACGGATGCAGCAGCGCCGTGGCCGGCTGCGGTGACGGTGGCGGCTCTAGCCAGGCATGGACTCACGCGGCCGTCCCTAGGGGCTCCGTCCTGGCCTGGTGTGGATGCGGTCGGTCCCCGCCGCCAACTGCTCCCAGTCCATGGAGGGCGGAGCCAGTGATCTCTCCGGATGATCCTCAGCTCCAGGGAGAGAGCGGCTCGCCGTCGACGGCCGCACGCACACGTAAGATGGTCCTCAGCTCCAGGGAGAGAGCTGATCGCCGTCGACGGCCGCACGCATACGTACCTGAACTTCACGTCGCGGGCCGAGCTGCTCGCCGTCGAGGACTACACGCACGCTGATGGATTTCACATCCGCGGCCGAGCTGCTCGCCATCGACGGCCACACGCACGCGTACCTGGACTGCACGTCAGCGGCTCAGCTGCTCGCCGCTGGCGGCCGCACGAACACGTACGTGAACTTCACGTCGCCGGCCATTGTCCTTTTCGCCGTGTTGTTTCAGATAGTAATTACGCTGGCTGCCTATGCGATTGCAGCTCAGTAATGTAAAGACTTAAGTTGCAAATGTACCTAAAATTCTAAATTAACGCCTAAGTTTCTAGCTTAATGAATACTACTCCTATGTGATTGCTAGATTGGCATTTTCGTCAGGAACACTCTACTTTTGTGTTTGGAAACAAGACACCATATCCAGTTGAGAGCAGCTTTTGTTCTTTACAAACTGAATATTTTTTTAGATCAACTCAAACTGAATATCTGGGACGATCTAACTCGCCTCGTCAGACAAGATGTCCCTCCTGGACCTGTCCCGCCCGCCGACCATAAACTGATAATAATCTGCAAGGAGCCCGATATGTGTCGACGCCAGCAACGACGAGGCGCAAGAAGCAGGCTGCTGCGGAGTCCTCCCACTGGATCTCATTGGCCGCGTCCACCCCCGTCTTCCATTCCGATGCTAGCTCTGCAATTGCCGTCTCCACCTCGTCTCTGTTCCTCGACAGCATTCTCCCATCATGGTCGGCTTCATCTCCGCGACGACCCTTATGCAGCTGGTCCGGCCGTCGACCGTCTTACGGTGATGTGGTCGCTGGCGCCGACGTACCGCTCAACCAGCTCCCGTGTGGCGTGCGCGCGGCATGGTTCAGAGCGGACGTGCACGTCCATCCTCCCGGCGGCCCGGCTGCCGCAGCACGACGATAGGCCGTTGGTGAAGTTAAGAAGACATGCGATCTTCACCTCCCCGGGTGGCTGTCGGCGCCCTATAATGTTGCCGCAGCCGTCGTCAGCGGTTCGGGCTGACGGAGAACATGGCCAGCCATTGTCTGCACGCAGCGCACGAGGCCGTAAGTACAAAGGCAGAACACACAAGAAAGGGGAAAGAGGACATATTTTGATTCGGCGCGACGGCGTACTGTACCTGAGCGAGTGCGGCAGCGCGGTGGAAATGGCGCTAGGCCACGACGGGCGTGGTGGAGCTGTCAGGCCTCCCGGCGGCGCGGTGTGCGACGCAGCAGCCGCCGCGCACACAGAAGATTACCGGCAGGGAAAGCGGCAGCGCGGTGGAGCTGACAGGCTTCCTGGCGGCAGCGATTGCCTGCACGTTGCCGAAGTCGTCGTCAACACACCAGCAAGGCAAAGGAGAGGGCGATAGAAGAAATGGAGTTCTGGCGACATGAAAGAGAGCAGCAGCGCGTCCGTTACATACTTACATGTGCGCGTGGCAAAGGCAAAGGAGAGGGGGGAGAGAAGACAAGCGGTACAGAGCAGGGGCGTCATCGACACCCAACTCTCGCTCATCAGCAACGGCGGGCAGCGGCATGCTTGAAGAACGCAGGCGCGCAAGGTGGAGGGCGGTTGAGTTGGCTGGAGTGACGATTTGGGCAGAGCATCTTGAGGTAGTGACGGCGGCGAGAGCGATGAAATCAATGGCGTCCGGGACGGCTCTCTATTTTGGATAGCAGGCAACATGCAGCTTCTCTACCTACCGAGGTCTAGGCCATGACATGTACCTACCCGAAAAAGCAAAGCTGTCCGCTGGTCAGGCGCAGCCAAGCATGGAGAAAAGTAAGACACGATGGGAGAGATGGGACAGATTAAATGAGAGGTGGAAATGGAAAATGGTCACACGTCCAACAAGAGCGATCATCTCGAGGACAAGATCAATGGTCAAAGTAACACCCACACCCATACGTGGGTGCACAAAATCCATGTTGTAAAAGGACATATACGATAACACAACATAAATGTTAATCTTTCGTGTTAAATCAGTCAGGCTTGGAAACCCAATTTATCCCCTTCGCTAAAAATAGAACTTAAGTTTCATTTTTCTATCTCCAAAATATTCAAAAAAAAAAAATCACGGCAAACAAGCGTCATCATTGAAAGTGCCACCTCTCGATAATGATTGTGGCATTGATCATTTTCTGCCGGCAGAAGTTTCACCAACAGATTTAAATGCCGATGAAACGGAGCTTTACCAACGAAGGGTAGTTTGGGCATAGGCAGGCCATGCATGCTGTACTGAGGTGAATGTCACCTAGTATATTTTTAACGAGAATGCTTTTCACCTCGATGTACTGCCAGCAAGTGCCCAGATGAGCCGAACATGCAGAGTTGATCGTGGCCACGATCTGCGTAGTCCTTCGCACGACACAACGGATGAGAACTAGCTACATGCCAGTTCCACCGCCGCCACAAAGCGTATTATATACAAGTACGTAGCAATAGCATACTTGTTCACGTACGTACGTACACTGCACCATGTTAGCCTTGGCGCTTAGTTAAATCGCTTATCCCCATCGGATCCTTCCATCCAGGAAAATTATACTAGCATCCAAGCACGCACTCGCATGTGCATGGGATCACGCTATGTACCCCCTGACCAGTGGCCACATGGCCCATATGATTGGCGCATGAGGTGTCTCGAGAGAATGCATGCATGCTTCCAAGACACCATCGATCATACTTCCATCCTGATTTTTTTCTTTTTATCTGCGTACAGTCCATCATATTGCAGCCTGCAGACGTATACACTCTTTTCCCCCCTAAAAAAAGTATACACGTTGATATTTTACTGCTTGCACGGATGACTTGATGATATCTATGAGTATCTAGCTAGTGGCAACCCATTGATTTGATACTTTATTCACGTTCCACATAGATGGTGCATCACAGTTTTACCGGAGGATTTATGCATGCAAAAAAAAAAATCAGAAAAAGGAACGGGACAAAAGAGAAAATTCATATCTCTTTAAGTCACCAAAAATATTCAGGAGATTGTCTCGTGTAGCGTGAAAAAAGCATGTCCGTACAACTTTGTGCTCCCTCCATTCCACAAAGAGCTGATTAACTTTTTCTAGATCCGAATGTATCTACACACTAAATCATGTCTAGATATAACCATATCTAGACATATTTTAGCAGCTTTTTTTTGTAGCATTGAGGGAGTAATAAATTTTGCAACAAATAATCTGGATCGGGGAGAGTAGTATAATTAAAATATAACCATATGTAATTTGTGCGAAAATTACAAGATACTAATTCCAAAATATAAGATTTTGTTAGAAATATTATATTTCGGAACGGAGGTAATACTATGTTCACCACAAGTTACGTAACTCTTAGACTTATATTCTGTGTAGCAGCAATGTAGCGTAACTTTTTCTTCTTGTTTTTGTATATCAAAGATTATTTTTCGCACAAAAAAACACTTCTACCTTGCCCATTTTCTACATGTATCATTTTACAATTTATAGAAGTCACAATTTCGCCAAATTTTGAAACTATAAAATATTCCGTCATATTTATAGAAGTCATACGGTCTTGAGATTGACGAAGTTAACACATGTGTGTTTCTATTGATAGGAACATCACATCCCACTTTTATGATACATCAAAGCGTCGAACCCAAGGTCTGATCAGTGTTAGTGTGTATATGCAATGTATTGTAACTTTCTCTTTTTTTTCACAGCAAGGATCATTTTTCTCACACAAAAAAAACACGTCTACCTTGCCCATTTTCTACATGTATGGCTCACTTTACAATTTATAGAAGTCACCCGGTACGATTTTCAGCAAATTTACGATGAAACAATAAAATATTTCTAGCATATATTCCTTTTGCTGGAGACCAACCTGTTCGCAAAGTCCCGTCCCATCCCATCTTTCCATCAATGGTTGCATGGTACAAGAAACGTAGGCGTACGTGGTGTGAAGTGGTCAGAAGTAATCCAAGATTGGGAATATGAAAAAATGATTCAGGACCCTTCCAACCCAACATGGCCCATGTGCCGTGGTGGGTCCTGCTTTCGAACTCCGGGCTCGGGATCGAGCTACCAGATCCGCTGCCGCTTCCCTTCCACCGCAAGCCAGCCAGTGGCACTCTGCCGTAGTTCTCCTGCAATTGAAGGTCCTTCTCCTTTGCACCGCCGGCTAGTGGGTTTGGCGTCCGGCCGGATGCTTTGCTTGGGAATGGAGTGTGCGAGGACTGGGATATGGGCGACAGAACATTCTTCCCATTCCCGTTTTTGGCATTCGATTGGGGTGTGGGAGGACTGGGATATGAGCCTACTCCTCGAAAATGGAATATATTAATATCATAAGATACTAATTACACACAGCCTCTGCAACAACGCAACACCCTAATGGTAGTACGGATACACACAACCAAAAAAAATTAAAAAAAAACCGCTATAGCATCCTAGGCTTAGCAACAGCAATACAACCACCACCAAGACAACACCTGAAATACAGAATCTCCAAAAATGGCCTCCAAGAGGGAAATGGTGCACCAGCGCTGTTGTCGCGCGATCAAAGATCTTAGGTTTTCACCCTGAAGATAGTCCCCGCTCTCAAAACAATGCCTCCAACAAGATCTTTGCCAGACACAACCAGTTAAGGCCAGACTTTGGGTTTTCACCCTGAAAGGTAGGACTCTGAACTTCACCTCTGCTGCCGCCCCCACTTCCATACCACTGCTGCGGAGCCCGTGACACCAAGCAAGTCCATCAACAACGCGGAGAATTGAACCTCCCTTAGCTAGTCCTTCGCTCCGGCCTTCATGTTATTCCCTTCATCTGACTGCATCATGAACCAAAATGTCTCTTGATGCCAACACAGACAAGAGCTTGCGCCGCTCCCTCCAGAACCAATCAACCGGAATAAAAGCATGGGTGTGCACGACTGAATACCACCATCCCAGCAAACTCCAGGCAAAAAAAAGCACTGTCACATTCGCCGGCGGCGCCTTCCGGAACTCAACTCTCCTGCCAGATCAAGAAGAGCAAACCTCAGGCAAGTCTTCATCTTCGCCCAAGAGGGACCCTAGGACCGCCGCCTTTATTCAGGTCGGGTCCCCACATCGGCGACCATCCTAGGCTGGCCACAGATGCCGTCGGAGACACCAAGCGCAGATCGCGTTGTCCGGAGGCACCGCACACGCCCTGGGCACGTCCACATCCGAATGCCAGCCCTCCACCAGTGACACCAGTCATCGCCGGCTTGCACGCCTCTCCACCTCACCGCTGGGACGGGGTGATAGATCGAAAGACCCACCACCACCATCCGCAGGCCGACCATCTCCGGCGAAGAAGAGGGCCGCCTCCACCATCGAACCCAAGGCTGCTGCCCCGGGCGACCTTGTGCCGCGGGAGAAGCCCAAGATCACCTCGTGCCGGCGAGAGGCAGGGGATATTGGGGCAGATTGAGGACCTGGCCGCTGCCCACCACCAGCCACCACCCCCAATGACTGGCCGCCGCAGATCGATGGCCGCGGGAGGTGGGGGCTGCAGCGCCAAGGTCTGACCGCCACCGCCAAGAACCATCCACGTCCAACCAGCCTCAGCGTGGAGGAGAGATCCTAGCCGCCGTTCCCAGCGCGGCGCGAGGAAGGGCCGTCGCCACGCCCCGCGGACTTTGCATGACGGCGGCGGGACGTGGTTAGAGTTACGAGGGGGACGAGGTGCGTGCGGGACGAAGGGGTGCTAGAAAAATGGGGAGAATTTCACTTCCCGGCCTCTGCACCAACCAAGGATGGACACAACCATTTGGCATGAGTACTAAGATTAAAGCATATTTCTCAAGATAAATTGCATGAGTAATAGGACCATCCTAGGCCTCAAGTATAAATAGGAATCTAAATTCGCGCCCATGAGAGTTTGAACTTAGGTGCTAGGTTTGTACATCCACTCTCTCAACCAGTTGAGCTAGGCTCACTTCCCTACCCTACTCCTTGTATATGCTTCAGTAAAATCTTCTTCAATTTGAAATGAGTAGGCTTCGTTTGTAGGCATGTAATCCGAATCTTTACAGCCTCCCTTTTATTCCCAGGCCCCTAGATGCCTAGAGTACCAAGCAGTGTGATCAACTTATCCCACCCACTAATCCATTACCATCCCCGTGCACGTAAATTCCCAGTGTACTCCGTGCGAGCAGCAGCTAGCACCTAGCAGTGTAGCACCAAAAGGAAGCAAAGAGAAAATTTAAAGGCAATCGGTAGATGGTGCCCACCCACACCAGTCACGGTCAGTTGATTGGATAGAAAAGCATTCCATTAATCCATGCATGTAAAGATTTTTGCAATGCATGGTTGGTCCTGAGTCACCTATCATTTGATTTGTTTCCGTCTACAATAGCTGGAAATAAGTATTGTCATTAAAATTGCAGAGAATTTTCTGTCAAGTGTAAGTGTAGTGCCCCATGCATTTTTCGATCGTTGTTCTCTGCCGCTTATGCATGTCTTCATCACATTACAGTGTGCTTACAAACTACATAGACATGTGTGCTTTTCGTTTTAATTTTTTTGAATAATTCAAGGGAAAAAATCCCACCATTTTCTTATAGTATTTTCAGAAAAGAGATAAAGCGTGCTACCATGCAATTAAAGATTTCCAAATTATACTTCCATATTAACTATTTCTCCTCTTTACCAGCTAAAAGCATTGGGTGTGTACTTTAAAAACTACGGGTGCCAGGAAGCATGCGTCGCGCCAAAGCGGGTTACAAAGTTAGCAGACAATCTAATTCAGTTGTTCTTACATATTGATCTTAACGGGCGCATTCCCATAACATATCCTTTGGTTAACCGGATTGTTGAATTTGACCGTTAGTTATATTCATATTACGATGTGCCTCGTCTGGTCTACCCGTTCTCTTGGCGAATGCCGCAAGCTGTTTCCATTTTTCTCTGATAAAACCATATATATACCCCATATATACAAAGATTCAAAAATTCGACGACTTGGATAGTTTGGAGGTCTAGCCTACGAGGCTCAGTCAGAATCACACTAGAAGAAGAAAAAAATCGAGATCATTGTTTCGTGCCGATTTGATAATCAAAATCTGGCCGAACTCGAGGTTCGCTTGAATTTAATCCTAACGTTTATGGTTTAGAAATTCGTGATAAATAGAGTTGAAATTTTGTTGAAGATATAAGGAGTGTAGAATTCTTGGTCTCATTTCAGTGGCTTCAGTGGCACACCTGACTCTTTTTTTTTTCTTTTCTGTTTACATTTGGTATGCTTTGTAAGAGGTTCTCCTCATTACTTTGTATTGGTTTGGTCGTATGTATTTTTATATATACAGAGGAGTGAAAACCTGTTTGGAGAAAAAAAAATTATGGGGGAAGTGGAGATGCGCTTATATTGAATTCAGAAGCACGACTGCACGAGCACACATGTATGCCACCAATGTTCCTTCCGTGGCAAGGTAGGCAGTAGGCATCACACAGACGCGACTTGGACGCTCTCCCTCTCTCGTCACTGTAGCTGAGGGCGATTCTTTGGGAGAACCCGGCCGTCCCACCTCGCTCGTCTCCGATCTGCGGGTTCCTCCACCTCCGGCGGCCGCTCCGGCGGCGGGAGGGTGGGGAACCCGTGGATCGAGGCCTGTATATAGTGTAGGGCTCGGTTGGGCCGCGGACGGCGTCGCCATGGAGGTGGTGGTGGCGGCGCAGCGGACCTTTTGGGCGGCCTTCTTCCCCTCTCGCGGCGGCGCTCCATGGAGCTTCACCGTGCGATGGCCGTCTTCCTCGAGCTGGCGGATCAGTGGATCTGCTGCGCTCGGTGTGCCCCGGCCGGATCCGGAGTGGCGGTGGATCTGGAGATCGAATAAGAAGGAGATGGTGTTGAAGACCTGCGCGACGGCGACGGCGATCCAGCGGGTAGGATCCGTGGATCCGGCGATCGGCGACTTCCCGTCTGCCACGGGGCTGGCTCCTATCCAAGGCGTGAAGCGGAGCAGCGGCAGCGGCGCGCCACCGACGGCCCCAGTTCTTCGTCCTCGTCGGGATCTAGAAGAAGGGCTTCTTTGTATTTTTTTTGTTTTTCTGGGTCTTTCTGTAAGAACGCTGGTTTAATACATCTCCTCCTTCCGCAAAAAAAAAAAAGGTAGGCAGTAGGCACCAACTGTGACACAGATCGCCAAAGAAACCAAACCCACGAGGCCACGAGGGGGAGCCCCTGGCTGGCCCCATCCCACGCGGCGGACGACCAGAGACCAGACGTAGACACAGCCAGCGGCGCCGGTCCGATGGTTCGGTCGTCCGATGGCATGCACGTTGCACGGCCGACCGACCGCGGAAGGTGGCGGTGGGCGCAGCCGCTCTGACGACCGAAGAAATGGCAGAACCAGAAGGTGAGCTACCTGCACAAAGCTGCCTCGATCGTCCGTTTCCTCCTTGCTCGCAGCCGCAGCCGCGCTTTTGGCAACCTTCCAAGTTCCAATTGCTTGGCTTGGCTGCTTCCGTTGAGCCACTGCTCCTCCAGCCGCCCGTCCGCCCGAAGCTGCTTTTCCACCGCCTCATCATCCCAAGCTAGCTACATCGATCCTTTTGGGACGTACCGCCCGCCCACCCACTGTACAGAGTTAATGACAGAGACCCGCTCCTTGCACCAATGCTAGTGCGTGCCATTTCGCTGGCTACCTACGCTAGTACTATATCTTTCCAACAGAAAGTTTTTGACGATGCACTACTGTTCCTGGGGTGGTGATTTTGTCCGCCACGCATTTCTAGGAGATACGGACAAGCAAATTTAACACCAGCCAGGTGTTGTTATCCGGCGTTACTACTTAAATTTTTTTTCCACGGGTAGAGGTGCACAAGCTGCCATACTTTTGGAGCGTCGGGCTTACAATTTTACGCCGAGGCCATCCAAATAAAACTAAAATACAACACAATCCTAAGCTTTTACAAAAGGACGCCATAGATGCAGGCAAGCTAGACACTTCAGCCACCACTACCGCCGCCGTGGACACCACCACTTGGAGACGGGCATGCGCAAGCTGCCACATGGTAGAGATGCAGGCAGAAGACCCTCCCCCTTCAGCATACCAACTAGGAGGGAGATGAGATGGTACCGGCACTGGGCCGATGCCAGAGCTCGGGGTGGCCTCCTAACGGCCGTAACCGCGTTGATGTGGAGGTGATACCGAGGATCTAGGAGATCTCCATGGATGCAACTGAGAAACAAATGCTTCTAACCTCAAGCGCAAACTAGAGACCGCCTTCGTCGCTCATTGCCATGACAATCTAGCTATTGATGACAGTCATGCACCTGTGTTGGCTACATTCGGGCTGCCACTGCGGCTTATTGAGGAGGGTCCATTGCCATCCAGATCTATACCTCATCAACCTCGGATATCCATCGGAGAATGCCTCCGATAGCCACCCAACACTACACGAGTGTGCTAGGAGAGGAAATCCCCATGGCATGACGCTTAGGCGCCTTATATGCAATCAAATTATAAACCCTATCCCTACAACTAATACCAAAGACTATATACCGGAGGTTGCCCTCCTCTCCTCCACCCCTTCGGCGGGCGAGGTTGTTGGAGAAGAGGGGGAGAAGAGCCAAGGGTGACAAAGATACTCTCAAGGGAGAAGGGGGAGGGGGAACGAGAGGGGGAAGAACTGTCTATGAAAGGTCATAGAGAACGTAATCATAGGAGTCCAATTATAGTTGCACGAGTACACCGACACTATGGACTTCACCGGCTATACCGTGCTTGAGAGATGGAAAGAAGTAAATTAATTGATTTCAATTGCGCTTGGGGAGTAACATCTTTAGATTAAGAAGATTACTTTGTATAATGCCCAAAAGCATCGCCTCCTATTTAGAGAATATTTAATCATTTATTAGTAAAAAAATTACTAGTTGTTTAGCAGTTATAACTAATTCAATTATTAACCCTCAATTCCCTATGGGCCATCCATGCCACCTCTTCGCTCTAGTTCATCACACCAATATTCACCATGCATGCCATTTTGATGGCTACCAATTTTCAAGTTTCAAAAGAGAATGCAATGTTCTCGCAGTATTCATTTAGCCTGGCATTGCTATGCTAGATGCACAAATGCACACTACGTTTGGATATGTTGTTTACTTCAGCCCGATAACGACACGCTAGATCCACAATTTAATCACACTACGTTTGGATACGTCGTTTACTTCAGCCCGACAACGCTATGCTAGATCCACAATTTAATCAAATTACGTTTGGATATGTCGTTTACTTCAGCTTGACAATGCTATGCTACATCCACAATTTAATTCACACTACATTTGGATATGTCATTCGCTTCAGCCCGACAACACTACGCTAGAATCCACAATTTACTTCAGGGTGCATTTGGATACGATGTTCACCCCACTAGTGGACCGGTCATTCAGAATGCGTGGGTTGCGGCCCAGCTAAATTCAAATGCAGCTAACATGCCGGTTACCGCGCTCAAACCGTATCGACAAGCCCTTCGAAAATTGCGGGAAACTCTACTTCCCGCGTGAATCCACGAATTAAACACCAAGGTGGTCCTTTCTTTTCTAGACCACATGGAGGAATCTATAAATCTTTGCTCCCTTGAACTTATCGTTGGACAGGTCGGCGTCACTGCTCGACAACGTGCTATGCGCAAAAGGGTCGCACACATGAAAGAACGGGGGGAAATAAGAGCATGGCGACGAGAGATCTTGTGCGTACATTTGAATTTGAATTGAATAAATTTAGGTGGGGATTTTCTCCTCTGCGGTGAACATTTCAAAAGGAAACATTTGGATACGTTGACATCGGGTTACGAGAGAGTAAGGGCATTATGTGTATTTTCTCGCTAGTTGTTACACATGCTCAAAAACTGTGTGAAATGGAGAACATAATAATCGTCGTTAGAGTACTTGTTACATCTCTTTCCAAGGTAAATTAGATTTTTTGTATGTTTATGTCACCTTTGTAACTGAACTTCTTTGCTCCATATATTAGGGGTAGATGAACAACAACAACAAAAAACTATAGTCAATTTGAAGATCCACCCGTATTAAGATGCACAAACTCATGTACTCCATGTGGCTATCAGCAGTTAAGGATATAAATTCTTAGCAAACTAAACCCCACAAAATTTGCAATTAAACCCTCATTAAAGCATTTCATATCTCTCGCCTCCCTATCACTCTCCTCTGGCTCTGTCCACTGCCGCTATTTAACACTTCGCGCAACCCCTCTCTCACTCATTGTCCTTTTTTACCCATTCCTGCACCCACCCGAGAACAAGAATTCGATCCCATTCCAATTCCACCCACTTGCTTGGCGAATTACTACCGCCGATTCGGCCGACAGCGATGGCCTCTTCCGCCGACGAGGGCTTACCGCCGCTGACGCCGATCAAGATGGCGCCTCCTTCGACGTCCGCCGCTGATGCCGCCTCGGCCGCTCCGTCCCAGGCGACGTCGACAACGAAGATGCAGGTGTCTGCAGAATATGAGGACGCGACGAAGGTGGCGGTGAAGGAGGACCGGGAGGACCCGTCGACGCCCAGGTCGGAGGAGAGCAGGCTCCGGGCGCCTGAGGTGTGCCCTCCGGCGCCGGTGCCTCGTATGCCGTCCGTGAAGCGGAAGTCGCGGCCTATTTTTACGACGACGACAGCCCGGACATACCTCTTCGTCCCGCGAGACCTCTCCGCCGTGTTCCGGACCATGCCGCCAGAGAAGCGGATCCGGGCGTCCTGATTCTGCTGTTGCTGCGATCTGCCACCGGCCGGCCGGCCTCTCGATCGGTTCGGTCGATTAATTTCTTTGAGAATTCTTGTAGTTATGGGTTCGTCTGTTATAGGCTTCGCGAAGATCGATCTGTTTATGTGCGTTGTTTCAGCCAAGGAAAACTGAAAGCATTAGTGCCGCAGGCTGTGCGCTTCAGGAAATGGCTGGCTAGCCACCATGCAGAGTCCCAGCTGTACCATCTTTCAGAAATGTACTCAGTTCATTTCCTAATAGCTCCAGCTGCTGCATACTGATATGATTATATGAATCGTGCAGTGCTGCAAGAGTGATAATTTTCTACCTGTCCGTCCAGACAAACGGGGAGGAACTGACTGAGACGGAGGCAATTCGACGGCAACCGATGATCGCTGCAGTGACAAGAAGGAAGGAGAAGCGAAGGATCTGCCGCTAGACAAGCGAAAGGAACAGCAGCATGCATGAATGCTTTCGCAGCCTTGCAGTTGCAGCCACGGCCAGGCTGCAGATGTGTGTCACAGCACAGGCTGAATTTCGCAGCACATGCCCGACCGATCTCCTCCCTGCAGCCACAGCCACTGTGCGTACGTTGAGACCAGTGGCCTGCATGCATGAATTCAGGCAGCAGGCGCCCGACGAGCAGCGCCAGGGGAAAAGGACGGGAGAGATGGCTGCAAACAAGGCCTTTTACTCATGGTGGTCCTCCGCTTGTCGCCTCCATGTCCATGGATCCATCGCCGACGACGACGACTCGATCCTCTCTGACCGCCTGCCGGACAGTAGATCTACTGCCGACGGGGACGGCGCACACGTATCGGCCGGTTGAGGAGGCAGATAATTCCGCGCCGTTCGTACGCGCGCGCACGTTGGATCAACTGATCGTCGACAGCTTGTGTCGTACCATGTATGATCGATGGATCATTTGTGAAACCTTGTTATATAATTCATGTAAAGGTTCAAGATTTCGACGATGGAGATATTTCGGTTGCTCCGGCCCGCTGAGGCGGATGGCGTTGGGGTCGTTTAGAGCATCACTAGTAGAGCCCTTAAACCCTCAAATCTTCAAAGTAATTTAAGGGTTGAGAATGAGCATTTTTTGGCACTTTTGAGGGATGAAAAACAGGGGCAAAGACTAGAACCCTCAAACGCTTAAAAGTGAGGATTGAGGGCAAAGACTAGAACCCTCAAACTCTTAAAATAATTCATGATATATCACAATTGTTCATAGGTAGACACTGACATTGACACTAGGTAGATAGTTCATCGGTAGACACTGACACCATCTATGGTTTATCCCAGAAGTCCTCATCGAAATCGGAGCTGTCGCCATCCTCCGCGGCCTTCTTGGCGGCTACCTCCGCGGCATCCTCGGCCTCCATCTCCGCGACCATCTTGTCGTACCAATCGGGGTCCTCCGCGGCTTCATCCGCATCCATCTCCGCGACTAGCTCATCGATCCAATCAGGATCGTTGTCGTCAGAGCTATCGTCAACTACGATAGTGGGAGGCGGCGCCGAGGATGAAGACGATCGAGAGGCGGCCGCCGCACCTCGCTGCACCGCCACTTGCGCGTAGAACTCGAGCTCCTCTGCGACGTGCTGCGGATGCGCCGCACGGAAGGCGGCCATTTCCGCCTCATCGCGGTTCCGGATGGACATCCGCATGTATTCCCGGCGGACAGCGCGCTCCTCGGTGCGGGTAACGACGCTGAACGGCGGCGCCACGAACTCGGCCGCCGCGAGGTTGTCGACGTCGAAGAAGTTCCGCGGCCCGGCGCCGCCGTCGTAGCCACACCATGACGTCGTACGCGCGGGCGGCGAGTTCGGCCGAGTCGAACGTCCCGAGCCAAAACCGCTCGCCGCCGCGCGTGATCTCGCGCCCCACCGGCCGGAGAGGCGGAGCCGCACGCCATGGTAGCCGGTGGACGAGCGCGGCAGGCGCGCGGCGGCATCTCCACCGCGAGCGGAGGCGGGCGGAAGGGGTCGACGGCGAGGCGGGGTGGCGCGGCTCGGGGAGGCGGGGCGGCGAGGGTCGGACGAGGCGGGGTGGCGCGGCTCGGGGAGGTGCGGGAGGCGGCGGGCGCTCGGGGATGTGCGGGAGGCGGCCGGCAGGGCGGCTCGGGGCGGTCGCGGCGGCTTGGGAGGTCGCGTATCGGGCGGCGGGTGGCGGGGAGGCGCGAATCCAGGGGCGGGGAGCTCGCGGTGGCGGCAGGGGTCGAGGGGAGGCGGGCGGCGGCCGGAGTCGCGGCAGGAGGCGGGCGGCGGCGCGGAGGCGGGAGGTTGGGAGAGGAAATTTCCCTCCCGCGCGACGAAGAAGAGGAGTGCGGGTTGGGGGCTGTTTGGCCTCCCCAACCCCTACTTCTACAGGTTGAAAATGGGTTTGAGGGTTGGGCCTATAAAAATTTTTGAGGGTTTGATGGTTTAGGGGTTCTAGTCTACGCGTTTTTCCTCTCACAAACTGTAAAAAAACAGTTGTTTTTTAGGGTTTGAGGGTTTAAGGGCTCTACTAATGATGCTCTTAGAAATTATTACTTTGCCCTAATTTCATCAAGATATGACCAGATTGGAACTTAACTTGAATATAATCGGAGCACGGTTTAGACAAGACATTGGTGGTGTTTAGATTTCGTAACGGGCCCAAATTTTCTGAAATTTTTGTTAGACTTTTTGTGCACTGTTTCATGTAAGGAGTTCAGAATTCATCAATTAAATCATAGAAAACCAAAAAAGTTGAAAAGACAGAAGCAGAGATGCCTGCCGTCCGTGGCAAGGTAGGTCATAGGAAGCTAGCACGTGTGACGCGGATCACCGAAGAGATGAAACCCACGGGGCCACGTGGTAACTCTGCTGGCCCCATTCCACGCAAGAATGCATCTCCATCCATCGGCCAGGACCACGTGTACGTGCATGGCATCTTCTCAAAAAAAAAAAAACGTGTACGTGCATGGCATGGCATGCACGGCCGGGCCGCTCCATCTCGGCCAGGTCAGACGGACACCGACCGCGGAAGGTGGCGGTGGGCGCAGCCGCTCTGACGACCGAAGAAATGGCAGAACCAGAAGGTGAGCTACCTGCACAAAGCTGGCTCTCGGTTGCTCCCGTCCGTTTCCGCCGCGCTTTTGGCTACCTTCCAATTGCTTCCCTGTTTGGCCACCAAGACGCCACTGCTCCTCCACCCGAAGCTTTTCCACCGCCTCACGGCATCTCCACGCATTTCGGTGACCGCTAGCATCCATTTGCGTCGTAGCGGTGCGACGCGATGCATTCATTTTGTCCGTAGCGTCCGTTTGCGCGCACAGCTCCAGCCCGACGCATTTCTGCGTTTGCATCAATTATAAAGTTTCCAAACAACAAAATAAAGAATTCAACGAAGTCATAGTTATTATATTCAAATTTTGAAAATTGATCGTGTCTCTCCTGGTCTCCTCCAAAAAGAGACAATTGAGAAAACGAAACGGCCCCCGCGTCGCTCCGCTCTGGGGCGACACGGGCGGCGGCGGAAACCCTAGCTAGCAGCCCTCCCCGTCCGTCCACCTTCTCCCTCGCCGCCGTTGAGAGGATCTCGCCGGCAAAGCCCGCGCGCGGCTGCCAAGGACCGCGGCGGCGGGGACCTCGCTGCTCCCGCTCGTCGGGTAGAGCTCTGGCATGGAGGTGGCGGCCTCGGATGGCGTGGGCGCCGCCGCCGGCGGCAGGGCGTTCACTGGTGCTGAGGGCCGTCCTCCTCGGCCGCATGGGTGGCGTGGGGGACGGAAGCTGCTGGTCGTGTGGTGGAGGTAGCCCCCGCCTCATGCTTGGTGGCGGCGGGGCGGTTTTCTTCGCTGTCTCCTCTTCTTCCCCTCGCGTTTTCCCGGCGCGGGGACGCTGCAGCGGCGGCGGAGGCTACGGGCGGGCACGCAGCGGCAGCGTCGACCCGAGGCGCTGCGTCGGTGGTTGCAGCTGCGCCAGACGGGGAGGTCGCGACGGCGGCGCTGCATCGGGAGGCCGTGATACGTCCCAAACGTATCTATAATTTCTTATGTTCCATGCTACTTTTATGATGATACTCACATGTTTTATACACATTATATGTCGTTATTATGCATTTTCCGGCACTAACCTATTGACGAGATGCCGAAGAGCCGATTCTTGTTTTTACTGCTGTTTTTGGTTTCAGAAATCCTAGTAAGGAAATATTCTCGGAATCGGACGAAATCAATGCCCAGCATCCTATTTTTCCACGAAGCTTCCAGAACACCCGAGAGCCGCCAGAGGGGAGCCCTGGGGGCCCCACACACCAGGCTGGCGCGGCCAGGTGGGCCGCGCCCCCCTGTTGTGTCGTCGCCTCGTCAGCCCTCCGACTCCGCCTCTTCGCCTATTTAAAGGTCCCTGACCTAAAACCTCGATACGGAAAAGCCACGCGCCGGCCTACGGTGTGGGGCCCCTGTGCCCCCTCCTGACTTGCCCTTCCGCCTACTTAAAGCCTCCGTGACGAAAACCCCAGTACCGAGAGCCACGATACGGAAAACCTTCCAGAGACGCCGCCAACGCCGATCCCATCTCGGGGGATCCAGGAGATCGCCTCCGGCACCCTGCCGGAGAGGGGAATCATCTCCCGGAGGACTCTACGCCGCCATGGTCGCCTCCGGTGTGATGTGTGAGTAGTCTACCCCTGGACTATGGGTCCATAGCAGTAGCTAGATAGTTGTCTTCTCCCCATTGTGCTATCATTGTCGGATCTTGTGAGCTGCCTAACATGATCAAGATCATCTATCTGTAATTCTATATGTTGCGTTTGTTGGGATCCGATGAATAGAGAATACTTGTTATGTTGATTATCAAAGCCATGTCTATGTGTTGTTTATGATCTTGCATGCTCTCCGTTATTAGTAGATGCTCTGGCCAAGTTGATGCTAGTAACTCCAAGAGGGAGTATTTATGCTCGATAGTGGGTTCATGTCTCCGTGAATCTGGAGGGGTGACAAGAACCTCTAAGGTTATGGATGTGCTGTTGCCACTAGGGATAAAACATTGGTGCTATGTTCAAGGATGTAGTCACTAGTTACATTACGCGCAATACTTAATGCAATTGTCTCATTGTTAGCAACTTAATACCGGAGGGGGTTCGGATGATAACCTCGAAGGTGGACTTTTTAGGCATAGATGCGATTGGATGGCGGTCTATGTACTTTGTCGTAATGCCCAATTAAATCTCACTATACTCATCATAATATGTATGTGCATGGTCATGCCCTCTTTATTTGTCAATTGCCCAACTGTAATTTGTTCACCCAACATGTTGTTTGTCTTATGGAAGAGACACCTCTAGTGAACTGTGGACCCCGGTCCAATTCTCTTTACTGAAATACCATCTGTAATCTTTGTTCTACCGTTTCGCAAAACAATCATCTTCCACACAATACGGTTAATCCTTTGTTACAACAAGCCGGTGAGATTGACAACCTCACTGCTTTCGTTGGGGCAAAGTACTTTGGTTGTGTTGTGCAGGTTCCACGTTGGCGCCGGAATCCCTGGTGTTGCGCCGCACTACATCCCGCCGCCATCAACCTTCAACGTGCTTCTTGGCTCCTCCTGGTTCGATAAACCTTGGTTTCTTTCTGAGGGAAAACTTGCTGCTGTGCGCATCATACCTTCCTCTTGGGGTTCCCAACGAACGTGTGAGTTACACGCCATCAAGCTAAATTTCTGGCGCCGTTGCCGGGGAGATCAAGACACGCTGCAAGGGGAGTCTCCACTTCTCAATCTCTTTACTTTGTTTTTGTCTTGCTTAGTTTTATTTACTACTTTGTTTGCTACACTAAATCAAAATACAAAAAAATTAGTTGCTAGTTTTACTTTATTTGCTATCTTGTTTGCTATATCAAAAACACAAAAAAATTTAGTTTACTTGCATTTACTTTATCTAGTTTGCTTAATTTACTGCCTTGCACTCTATATTAAAAATACAAAAAAAAATAGTTACTTTTGTTACTATGTCTAGCTCTGAACCTGTTACTTCTTCACCTGAAGAATTAGTCTTCACTTTCAAACAAGGGGATGAGGAGAGTTTTAAGGATGCTTGGTCTAGAATTTTTACTTCTTATCGTAAAACTGAACCTCAAATGACTCTAAGTTTGCTCCTTAGTAATTTTTATTTTGGTCTTATGGTTCGCTATAGATATGCTTTGGATACTTTAGTGGGAGGAGATTTCCTTCATTGCAATGGGGATCAAGCTTTTAATGCCATAAAGAAGTTGGTTGCATCACATGATTCAGCTAATAACTTTGATTCAGCCCTCACTAGCATATATAGTAGATTAAACAATCTCGAGATAAGTACATCTCGCTTGGATGATAACTATTGCCATGTTCGTAATCGTCTTGAACAAGTTTTAGTGAACTCTAAACTTTCATTGTGGGATCCTACTGTTAAAATTGTTATCGGTGATCGAACTCTTCATGCCTACTGTGATATTATGTATGAATTTTGCCTTATGCCTGAAAGCATTTATAAATCTTTGAAACTTTGGGGAGTCGATGAAGGAGGAGAAGAAATAACTCTCATTGATAACTCTATTATAATGCCTAAGGGAATAGCCGCAGGTGTGCATACAACCATTCTTGGAAGAACAATATCCATTGATTATCTTGTTGTTGAAACAGGAAAAATCACACTCGGAAGATCCCTGCTGAAACTATTGGGAGCAGTCATTGATGTGGGAGAAGGCACTCTGAAATTCACCTCTATACCGGGGGGAAATCATATATTTCCTAAACCAAAGGGAAAGAAAAACAATAAGAAAGGTAAGGGTAAAGCCCAAGGTAAGGTTGACACACCGTCTCTCGATAATACTTGATACACACTTTCTGCGCCTAGCTGAAAGGCGTTAAAGAAAAGCGCTTATGGGAGACAACCCATGTTTTTACCTACAGTACTTTGTTTTTTTGTGTCTTGGAAGTTGTTTACTACTGTAGCAACCTCTCCTTATCTTAGTTTAGTGTTTTGTTGTGCCAAGTAAAGTCTTTGATAGTAAAGTAAGTACTAGATTTGGATTACTGCGCAGTTCCAGATTTCTTTGCTATCACGAATCTGGGTCTACCTCCCTGTAGGTAGCTCAGAAAATTAAGCCAATTTACGTGCATGATCCTCAGATATGTACGCAACTTTCATTCAATTTGAGCATTTTCATTTGAGCAAGTCTGGTGCCATTTTAAAATTCGTCAATACGAACTGTTCTGTTTTGACAGATTCTGCCTTTTATTTCGCATTGCCTCTTTTGCTATGTTGGATGAATTTCTTTGATCCATTAATGTCCAGTAGCATTATGCAATGTCAAGAAGTGTTAAGAATGATTGTGTCACCTCTGAATATGTTAATTTTTATTGTGCACTAACCCTCTAATGAGTTGTTTCGAGTTTGGTGTGGAGGAAGTTTTCAAGGATCAAGAGAGGAGTATGATGCAACATGATCAAGGAGAGTGAAAGCTCTAAGCTTGGGGATGCCCCGGTGGTTCACCCCTGCATATATCAAGAAGACTCAAGCGTCTAAGCTTGGGGATGCCCAAGGCATCCCCTTCTTCATCGACAACATTATCAGGTTCCTCCCCTGAAACTATATTTTTATTCCATCACATCTTATGTGCTTTGCTTGGAGCGTCGGTTTGTTTTTGTTTTTGTTTTGTTTGAATAAAATGGATCCTAGCATTCACTTTATGGGAGAGAGACACGCTCCGCTGTAGCATATGGACAAGTATGTCCTTGGTTTCTACTCATAGTATTCATGGCGAAGTTTCTTCTTCGTTAAATTGTTATATGGTTGGAATTGGAAAATGATACATGTAGTAATTGCTATTAATGTCTTGGGTAATGTGATACTTGGCAATTGTTGTGCTCATGTTTAAGCTCTTGCATCATATGCTTTGCACCCATTAATGAAGAAATACATAGAGCATGCTAAAATTTGGTTTGCATATTTGGTTTCTCTAAGGTCTAGATAATTTCTAGTATTGAGTTTGAACAACAAGGAAGACGGTGTAGAATCTTATAATGTTTTCAATATGTCTTTTATGTGAGTTTTGCTGCACCGGTTCATCCTTGTGTTTGTTTCAAATAATCCTTGCTAGCCTAAACCTTGTATCGAGAGGGAATACTTCTCATGCATCCAAAATATTTGAGCCAACCACTATGCCATTTGTGTCCACCATACCTACCTACTACATGGTATTTTCCGCCATTCCAAAGTAAATTGCTTGAGTGCTACCTTTAAAATTCCATCATTCACCTTTGCAATATATAGCTCATGGGACAAATAGCTTAAAAACTATTGTGGTATTGAATATGTAATTATGCACTTTATCTCTTATTAAGTTGCTTGTTGTGTGATAACCATGTTCACTGGGGACGCCATCAACTATTCATTGTTGAATTTCATGTGAGTTGCTATGCATGTTCGTCTTGTCTGAAGTAAGAGCGATCTACCACCCTATGGTTAAGCATGCATATTGTTAGAGAAGAACATTGGGCCGCTAACTAAAGCCATGATCCATGGTGGAAGTTTCAGTTTTGGACATATATCCTCAATCTCAAATGAGAAAATTATTAATTGTTGTTACATGCTTATGCATAAAAGAGGAGTCCATTATCTGTTGTCTATGTTGTCCCGGTATGGATGTCTAAGTTGAAGAATAATCAATAGCGAGAAATCCAATGCGAGCTTTCTCCTTAGACCTTTGTACAGGCGGCATAGAGGTACCCCTTTGTGACACTTGGTCAAAACATGTGCATTGTGATGATCCGGTAGTCCAAGCTAATTAGGACAAGGTGCGGGCACTATTAGTACACTATGCATGAGGCTTGCAACTTATAAGATATAATTTACATGATAAATATGCTTTATTACTACCGTTGACAAAATTGTTTCATGTTTTCAAAATCAAAGCTCTAGCACAAATATAGCAATCGATGCTTTTCCTCTATGGAGGACCATTCTTTTACTTTCAATGTTGAGTCAGTTCACCTATTTCTCTCCACCTCAAGAAGCAAACACTTGTGTGAACTGTGCATTGATTCCTACATACTTGCTTATTGCACTTATTATATTACTCTATGTTGACAATATCCATGAGATATACATGTTACAAGTTGAAAGCAACCGCTGAAACTTAATCTTCTTTTGTGTTGCTTCAATGCCTTTACTTTGAATTATTGCTTTATGAGTTAACTCTTATGCAAGACTTATTTATGCTTGTCTTGAAGTGCTATTCATGAAAAGTCTTTGCTATATGATTCACTTGTTTACTCATGTCATATACATTGTTTTGATCGCTGCATTCACTACATATGCTTTACAAATAGTATGATCAAGATTATGATGGCATGTCACTCCAGAAATTATCTTTGTTATCGTTTTACCTGCTCGGGACGAGCAGAACTAAGCTTGGGGATGCTGATACGTCTCCAACGCATCGATAATTTCTTATGTTCCATGCCACATTATTGATGTTATCTACATGTTTTATGCACACTTTATGTCATATTCGTGCATTTTCTGGAACTAACCTATTAACAAGATGCCGAAGTGCCGATTCTTTTCTCGTTGTTTTGGTTTCAGAAATCCTAGTAAGGAAATATTCTCGGAATTGGACGAAATCAACGCCTGTGGTCCTATTTTGCCACGAAGCTTCCAAGTCCGAAGACGAAACGAAGTGGGGCCACGGGGTGCCCAAACCCTAGGCGGCGCGGCCCACCCCTCGGCCGCGCCGGCCTATGGTGTGGGGCCCCGTGCCCTCCCCGACTTGCCCTTCTGCCTACTTAAAGCCTTCGTGACGAAACCCCAAGCATCGAGAGCCACGATACGGAAAACCTTCCAGAGATGCCGCCAACGCCGATCCCATCTCGGGGATCCAGAGATCGCCTCCGGCACCCATCCTGTCGGAGAGGGGAATCATCTCCCGGAGGACTCTACGCCGCCATGGTCGCCTCCGGTGTGATGTGTGAGTAGTCTACCCCTGGACTATGGGTCCATAGCAGTAGCTAGATGGTTGTCTTCTCCCCATTGTGCTATCATTGTCGGATCTTGTGAGCTGCCTAACATGATCAAGATCATCTATCTGTAATTCTATATGTTGCGTTTGTTGGGATCCGATGAATAGAGAATACTTGTTATGTTGATTATCAAAGCCATGTCTATGTGTTGTTTATGATCTTGCATGCTCTCCGTTATTAGTAGATGCTCTGGCCAAGTTGATGCTAGTAACTCCAAGAGGGAGTATTTATGCTCGATAGTGGGTTCATGTCTCCGTGAATCTGGAGGGGTGACAAGAACCTCTAAGGTTATGGATGTGCTGTTGCCACTAGGGATAAAACATTGGTGCTATTTTCAAGGATGTAGTCACTAGTTACATTACGCGCAATACTTAATGCAATTGTCTATTGTTAGCAACTTAATACTGGAGGGGGTTCGGATGATAACCTGAAGGTGGACTTTTTAGGCATAGATGCAGTTGGATGGCGGTCTATGTACTTTGTCGTAATGCCCAATTAAATCTCACTATACTCATCATAATATGTATGTGCATGGTCATGCCCTCTTTATTTGTCAATTGCCCAACTGTAATTTGTTCACCCAACATGCTGTTTGTCTTATGGGAGAGACACCTCTAGTGAACTGTGGACCCCGGTCCAATTCTCTTTACTGAAATACAATCTATCGCAATACTTGTTCTCTGTTTTCTGCAAACAATCATCTTCCACACAATACGGTTAATCCTTTGTTACAGCAAGCCGGTGAGATTGACAACCTCACTTGTTTCGTTGGGGCAAAGTACTTTGGTTGTGTTGTGCAGTTCCACGTTGGCGCCGAATCCTCGGTGTTGCGCCGCACTACATCCCGCCGCCATCAACCTTCAACGTGCTTCTTGGCTCCTCCTGGTTCGATAAACCTTGGTTTCTTTCTGAGGGAAAACTTGCTGCTGTGCGCATCATACCTTCCTCTTGGGGTTCCCAACGAACGTGTGAGTTACACGCCATCATCCATCGAGGCTCGAGGCTGTACCGGTAGCTATGTGGTTCATCTCTCTCCTATGTACTTCAATACAATAATCTCATGAGCTGCCTTACATGATTGAGATTCATATGATGATGCTTGTAATCTAGATGTCATTATGCTAGTCAAGTGGATTTTACTTATGTGATCTCCGGAGACTCCTTGTCCCACATGTGTAAAGGTGACAGTGTGTGCACCGTGTGGGTCTCTTAGGCTATATTTCACAGAATACTTATTCACTGTTATGAATGGCATAGTGAAGTGCTTATTTATATCCCTTTATGATTGCAATGTGTTTTGTATCACAATATATCTCCGTGCTACTCTAGTGATGTTATTAAAGTAGTTTATTTCTCCTGCACGGTGTAATGGTGACAGTGTGTGCATCGTGTAGTACTTGGCGTAGGCTATGATTGTGATCTCTTGTAGATTATGAAGTTAACTATTGCTATGATGGTATTGATGTGATCTATGCCTCCTTTCGTAGCGTGAAGGTGACAGTGTGCATGCTATGTTAGTACTTGGTTTGGTTATGTTGATCTGTCATGCACTCTAAGGTTACTTAAACATGAATATCGAATATTGTGGAGCTTGTTAACTCCGGCATTGAGGGTTCGTGTAATCCTACACAATTAGTGGTGTTCATCATCCAACAAGAGGGTGTAGAGTCTAGCATCTATTTATTTATTCTGTTATGTGATCAATGTTGAGAGTGTCCACTAGTGAAAGTATGATCCCTAGGCCTTGTTCCTAAATACTGCTATCGCTGCTTGTTTATTGTTCTGCTGCATGTTTACTTCCTGCAATATTACTACCATCAACTGCACGCCAGCAAGCACTTTTCTGGCGCCGTTACTACTGCTCATATTCATTCATACCACTTGTATTTCACTATCTCTTCGCCGAACTAGTGCACCTATACATCTGACAAGTGTATTAGGTGTGTTGGGGACACAAGAGACTTCTTGTATCGTGATTGCAGGGTTGCTTGAGAGGGATATCTTTGACCTCTTCCTCCCTGAGTTCGATAAACCTTGGGTGATCCACTTAAGGGAAACTTGCTGCTGTTCTACAAACCTCTGCTCTTGGAGGCCCAACACTGTCTACAGGAATAGAAGTGTGCGTAGACATCAGGCCGTGGCTGCAGTGCTGCTTCGGGAGGCCGCACCGGCGGTGGCCGCAGCGGTGGTGCCTACGGGAGGCCACGGCGGAGTTCTGCTTCGGGAGGCCGCGATGGTCGGCGGGTCCCGATCTGGGCATGTCGGTGAAAGTGCATGGAGCCCCCATGTGTGGTTTTGGTAATTAATGACAATCCCTATGGACTAATGTTTGCATTGAGTTATATTTGTAGGAGTTGTCCATAGGCAATTCTTGAACCATATGTTGGCTTCAAGGTTGCAATAAGAAGAATTTGATGAAAGATATCAAGTATCAAGTATGTCTTGAAGATGAAGATGAAGTGAGCCCTCAAGTTCCTTCAAGACATCAACATGATGAAGAATGAAGAAATGAAGTGCAAGTTCAAGATGAGCCATCTCGAAGAGATCCTTTGATTGACTCTTTCCATCCATATGGTTATCATGGATATGTGAAGTTGCGCCGAAGAAGAAGCTCTCCCATGGTGGATTATGGGGGAGCAACCCACAAGACTTCGTCAAGCAAGCACAATCAAGAAAGGCGTTCCATCTTGTTGAGGTCAAGATCGTCATCATCGAGCTCAAGTGGAATGCGCAAGTATAAGGTTTGCTCTTGATAGGGTTTCTTTCTCACCGGTCTCATAGTGTAGTTCGAGACCGGCTTATAGTTTAGTTGCCGTACTATCAAGAGGGCTCTCGAGTGAGTAACTCGATCATATCATTCGGAGAGAGCTCAAACCTTTGCATCCTTGCATCATATTTCTTGGTTGTTATTTGGATCTTATCCATGTGATGTTTTAGAGCTTGTGCTTACTTCCATAGCAAGCTCTAGTTCATCGAAAACGGATTCCGCATGAATCACTTGTTGCGTTTTCGATATTGGAGTTTTTCTCGGTTTCTCGTATTGAGAGGTTTCACTCTAAAATACATAGAAAAACCTACCCCACTTGTTCTTAAGCTTTTCACTCTTTGTGGGGTAGCTCTTGTCATCCCCTTTACAACAAAATTGGTTTCACATAAATCCGAGTTTCCTAACTCAACTTGTTGCATTTTTGAGGTTGGAGGTTTTACCGGTATGTCTTTTTTAGATAGGTTAAACCTTTCGTCTATTATTTCTATCCTACCTTACTGGACTATGATGGTTCCCTGCATGATCTTGTAGAGCTTGTTACTAGCTTCGAAACGAGCCCAAGATCATCAAAATCGGAGTCCGGATGCAAAAGTTCTTGAGGTTTTCGTATCGGGTGTTTGGGCAAAAACTGGGGGGCCGGAACTGCCGCCGGAACTGCCGCCGGGAGCACCCCGGCACTGCCGGTGGCGCAAGGCCTGCACTGCCGGCCACCCCGGGACTGCCGGTGGAAAATGGCCAGCACTGCCGGCCACCCCGGCACTGCCGGTGGCACAAGGCCGGCACTGCCGGCCTGTCGCGATTTTTGCCCCAACGGGCAGAAATCTGAGGCCCCTATTTAAGGCCTTCTTCCTCCTCTTTCTCCCCACTTCTTCTTCCTCCTTTGGCTCTCCACCATTGCTGACCTTGAGAGCTTTCCACATCCCTCTACTCCTCCAATGATTCTTGAATCCATTTGAGGGAAAAGGAAGAGGAGATCTAGATCTACAATTCTACCAATCAAATCCATTTCTTTGTGAGTGGAACTCTCTAGATCTTGATCTTGGTGTTCTTGGTGAATTCCTTTGTTCTTCCTCTCTTATTCCCCCAATAGCTTTTGTAGCTTTGTTGGAATTTGAGAGAGAAGGACTTGAGCATCTTTGTGGTGTTCTTGCCATTGCATTTGGTGCATCGGTTTGAGTTCTCCACGGTGATTCGTGGAGGTGAAAGCAAGAAAGTTGTTACTCTTGGGTTCTTGGAACCCTAGACGGATTCTAGGCCTTTGTGGCGATTTGTTGGGAGCCTCCAATTAAGTTGTGGATGTGTGCCCCAATCTTTGTGTAAGGCCCGGTTTCCGCCTCGAAGGAAATCCCTTAGTGGAACCGTGACCTAGGCCTTTGTGGCGAGGGTCACCGGAGATTTAGGTGAGGCGCCTTCGTGGCGTTCGGTGTGTGGTGTGAGTACCGCATCTTGGGGTGAGGCCTTTGTGGCGTTGGTGTGCATCGAGCAACCACACCTCAAGGTGAGCCTCTTGTGGCGTTCGGGAGCACTAAGCAACCGCACCTCTCCACCGGAGATTAGCACTCGCAAGAGTGTGAACTCCGGGATAAATCATCGTCTCCGCGTGCCTCGGTTATCTCTATACCCGAGCTCTTTACTTATGCACTTTACCTTGTGATAGCCATCGTGCTTGAAGTTATATATATCTTGCTATCACATACTTGCTTGCATTGCTTAGAATAAGTTGTTGGTGCACATAGGTGAACAATAGTATATAGGCTTTGGGCTTGACAAAGTAAACGCTAGTTTTATTCCGCATTTGTTAAGCCCATCTCGTAAAAGTTTTAAATCGCCTATTCACCCCTCTAGGCGACATCCGTGTCCTTTCAATTGGTATCGAGCAAGGTCTCTCATTCTTAGGCTTCACCGCCTTGAGAGTAAAGATGTCGGCTAGAGGATTAGTGCACGTTAACACTCTTATATTAGATGGCACAAATTATGATGTTTGGAAAATTTGCATGCTTAGTCATTTTCGGGACATTGACCCTCATATGGAGAAAATTGTAGATATAGGTTTTTCTCCTCCTATGGATTCACAAAATCTATCTTTAGAGGATGAGAAAAATTTATATCTCAATTCTCAAGCTTCTTATGTTCTTATGAATGCTTTGCGAGATGTAGGTCTTTTTCCATACTTGCCTTTTGGAGCGCTCATGAGTTATGGACAAAAATTCAAGATAAATATGTTGTGTCCAATATTATGAAGGATGATTGCATTACTTCCACTTCCGGCCGTGATGAGTTCTCATCTTCATCCACTTCACCAAAGTGTGTCAAGACACAAGGTAATGATATGGTGAGTGGTGATGAAAATTGCAATGTTGATATTGAGCTTTCTATTGATGATTCTTCATCTCTATCTCATTACAATGCTTCATCTATGGACTTAAACACATCTAGCACTAGAAATGATTTACATGCTTGTGTTGATAGTCCTTGCATATCATGTGTAAGTTGCTTGAATAAATCTAATGATGATATGCTTGCTTTGTCTTGTGGCCATGATAAAAATGATTCTATTTCCTCTAGTTGTTGTGTGTCTAACAATGTAGAGGAAACCAAAGATTCTATTGTTCAAGACAAGATCTTGAAAGGAGCCTCAAGTAACTCCTCATCTTTATCTCACGGTCCTCATATATGCCTTATGGCCAAGGGTTCCACGGTACCTCCTACCATGGAACCTAATATGTCTCGTGGTGATAAGGATGAGGATGAATATGAAGAAGAGGATTGGGTTGTCTCTCACGCGATAAGGGTAAGAGCGTATTCAAGGTTATTTGCAAAGATAAAATTGCTAGCACTCACTTCTTTGAAATCTTGACTACCGCTATTGAGAGCCAAAAACTTATTTGGATGCATGAGAACACCATTGATAAAAAGGGTGCTCTTGAACGAGAGTATGCCAATGATGTAGCATCCCTAAAGAATGATCTTGAAGAAGAACAAGAGACCGTAGCCTCTCTTGAAGAGCAACTTGAAACCCTTGAAGTGTCTCAAAATGAAATAGTTTCTAAACTCACTAAGGAAAGAGACCATGCTAAAGCTCAAGTAAAAATGCTTAAAAAGGAAAATTCCAAAGTTGGTGTTGGTCATGATAAACTTGTTAAGGATCTAGATGATCTAGACAAGGCCCACAAGGTCTTGGAGAGCGAACACTCTATCCTCACCAAGTCCCATGAGCAACTTCAAGCTTCCTATTTAAAAGAGCATGCCAACTTGCCTTCTCCCATTGCTATTAATAATGATGCTTGTGCTACTAACTCTACTTCTTGTGAAGCATCTATCTTGAAGGAGAATGTTGAGCTAAGGGCTCAACTTGAATTGCTAACTAGCAATTATGGGAAATTGGAAGAAAATCATGGAAAGCTTTCTAGCTCCTATGAGGATCTTCTAGCTTCTCATGATAGGCTAAAGTTAGCTCATGAGGCTATCATATCAAAGGCAACACCTTGTGAGCCTCATGTGAATACTAGCACTACTACTCAAAATGCTATATTGCCATGTGCTAGTCCTAGTAATTCATCCACTCATAGTATTGCTAAATCTTGTGATGAATTATCTTCCTTGCCTTGTTGTTCTAACAATGTAGGTTCTACTTCCTCTAGTACTTGTGTTGTTACTAACCATGTAGAGGAAATCAAAGAGCTCAAGGCCCAAGTCTCTTCTTTGAAGAACGACTTGGTAAAGAGTCATGAAGGGAAATGCAAACTTGACAAGATGTTGAGTGTGCAACAATCCCCCAATGACAAGAGTGGACTTGGATTCAACTCCAACAACAAGAACAAGTCCAAGAACAACAATATTAAGAAGGGCCAATTACAAGTCAAAGACCCGGCCAAGATTGTTTGCTTCAAGTGCAAAATTGAAGGGCATCATGTTAGATCTTGCCCTTTGAAGAAGAAGCAAAAAGGGAAGCGGCCTCAAGCTCAAACTCATATTCAACCTCAAGTTGAAGAAATGCCACTTCCCAAGAAGAATCAAGCCAATGCTCCCATTGTGGAGAAATCTAGTGAGAAGAAGGAGAAGAAAAGAACTTGCTACATATGCCGTGAGAAGGGTCACATCTCCTCCTTGTGCACTATTGGTACCTCATCCAACTCTATCACCATTGATGATATTTATTCTATTCGTAAGGATGAGGGTGGCAATGTGTTTGCCAAATATGTTGGTGCTCAAAGTGGTGTCAAGAAAAGAACCATTTGGGTTGCCAAGCCTATTGTGACTAACCTCTTAGGACCCAACTTTGTTGGGGACCAACAATCCAAAATTTGATCAATAGGTGCTTGTTGGAGGGCATTGGAGACTTGGCTACATCATGAAGAATTAAGGGATCTTCATCATTTATATTATCTCAAGCCAAGTCTTGGTTATCTTGCTTCTATCATATATTCAATGTTCCTCCTTGCGGTAACATGTGCTCAACTCATTTATATTGAAAGTTACTCGCCCCTTTGCATGTGTTAGTTTTGTTCCTAACATGTGTTTGTATATGTTGTGCATCCTACTTGTTTTTCTTGAGAAATCAAGGCTATGTATGTTAGGTTGCACACCATGTATTTGTGCTTGTGTTGGAGCCTCTTTGCATCTTGTTGTATCTTATATGGCTCTTATGAGAGATTATTGGACTATAACATTTTGGGGGAGTGATATGCCTTTAGGAATTTCACAATCCTAACAATGTGTGTACATGAGGAATATCACTTAGAATTGATATTGCAAGATTATCTAGTCTCTATGTGGTATGTCATCTTCATGAGAAATTCAAATTCTAATGTTCATTAATATCTCTAGTTGGATCTTATTTGCCTCTTGTGAAAATAAATTCCTTATCACATTATGGGGGAGTAATAAGCTTTGTGCATATTACAAGCCTAGGAAATGTGAACATTTGAGGTTGTGTCACATAGAATTGATATTGTAGATTATCTCTCCTATGTGGCATGTTTGCTCAAACAAGCTCCAATTTGCTTAAATGGCTTCATTGCTAATATCTTTGTGGATCTTATTTGTGAAAGTTTTTCTTGGCATGGTTTTTCCCAACGTGTCCCTCAATACATTTTTGGAAAACCATGTGCTTCAAGTCATACTATTAATTGCTTTACATGTTGGTATGAATAATATTAATTGCCTTGCATGTTGGTATGACTAAATGAAGCTATCAAGAAACTATCTTTGCATGATGGTTAACTCTTATCTTTTACCATATGCTTTGTTCGTTGTAAATATGATCTTATGTATACTTACAAACTACCACCGGGAAATATTTCCTAATACCTCTTGTCCTAGGACAATTGGTAATCAATTATGAGGTAGATATTTATTGATCATATCTACTTTGGCTCTTGTATTTATATTGCCTTATTTATTGCCATGAATTTGTTGTGCTTTGACTCCCATGTGTCTTCCTTGCATCTTATGGATCTAAGTTGTCTATTCAAACTTTCTTAGCATTGTTAGAAGATATAGGTAGCGTGATGATCCTAGTTTTGTGCATTTTGTATTCATATAAAAAATCCTAGATAATGCACCAAACTTGGGGGAGCTCTTCTATATTATTAGAATGCTTAACATCTCTTGATCTTTATCAAAAATTTGGTTTTGGGAGACATAAAATTTTCTTTTTGGTACTTTGTGCCATCATAAAAAGTGTCGAGGGTTTGGTTTATTTGTTGGAACCTTGCTCTCTTGGGAGTTGGTTATCTCATTCCTTTGTGATTAGGTTTAATTAGCTTCTTATAATGAGATAAGTCTTTGGTCAATCTTGTGTTGATTTGATTCTTTGGTATAATTTGGACAACCATTGTCTCTTGGTTTATCTGGTGTTTTGTCCAAATTGTATCTTCCTTTGGCTCTTGAAAGTATTGTGCATGCATATTTAATATATGTATATCTTATGTCATGTGTCACTTTCTTTGATCCAATATATAGGGTAAACTCCATCAAATCCTAATTTGGCTAAGATGTGCATGAAATTCAATTTCATATCTATATGCACATAGAATTGTGGAGTTTGTCCTATATGTTGTAGTGTGTCTAACTACTTCAGACCCAATTAGTTTGGGGACCTTTTTGTACTTACCTTTGTGTTAGGTACAATGGATATGCATTGGATGCTTGTCTCACTCTTGGGGAGAAGTGGTGACTCAATGGTAACTTGAGGCAAGCTAGGACAGTCAACGAACACATATCTACTACATCCTCACCAATGCTATCTCGGTAACAAGTATCTTCTCATGCATATTTTTCTAGCATCCAACCATGTGGTTGCATCTTGGCATGAATTTCTTGATTTGCAAATATTGTGCTTTTTGGCAAAAGTCTTAATGAATCCTCTTTATTGTGAATGTGAGTAATTTGAGATGAGTGCATTTGTTGGGAAGTATACTAAATCATGCTCATGATTCATCCATCCCAACTATGCCTATCTAGCAATTTTATTGCATATCAATTCCTCAAGGCTCACACATGTGCAATATCGATGAAAGTGCAAATTGAGTTATTTGTTGTGGTATCCTTTCTTGTGATACTTGTTGCTCCTCTCAAAGTATCTCAACTATCTTCTTTCCCTTGTTGATATTTGTGATATCTTTGATGTGTTTGTGGTTGAAGTTCATGAATGTACAATAAGATAAAATTGAGCCTTTGGCCATGCTATTAAGCAAAAATTCTTATTGGTATATTGCATGACTTCATCTTGGATATCATGCTATATTTCTTGTGTATCTATTTTGTGGGTGCATGTTTCTTTGTGGATAAATATCTTTGTGATATTGCCCACTTAGTGAAACTTATACACATAAGAGATGATACATCTCCTTTTGATATTTTATTTATTTATTGCGTGTTGATTGGTCATGCTAAGCAATATAATTCATTGAAGACTATGATGATGCTTTTTGCTCATCCTTGTAATAGTCTTATAATATGCTTTATCATGCCTTTCACATATCCTCTTGGTTGAGCCTTTTATTATCGTGCCTCTTACTTGTTGCTCAACTATTTGTTTGTTGCAAGTGTTAAGCTTAATTTTCTATCTATGATCTATTGCAAATTTGTGTTTTAAATGGTAATGAGGGAGTAAGGATTCCATGTTATGCATATTGTATTCAAATGCAACATTTTAATTTATGCATGTACCTTGGGGAGCTTCCTCATTTTATTTAAGGCACTATTTTGTGGTGATCATTAGATTTTGATTCACTTGGTATCTTTTGTTTTGAATGATATTATGGGAGTGATGATTCCATGTTTGTGCACTTTATACTCCAATGAAATTTATCTAGTTTTGTGCACAAACCTTGGGGAGCTTCCTCATATAATTTAGAGCAATCTTCTTGATCTTATCATAATATCTATCTTTATTTTGGTATCTTCTTTGGGGTTCATTTGGTTGCTTGCTTCATTTGTTGAAGCTTCTTGACTTTGTTATCTTTTTGCAATCTTTGATCCTATCTATAGTGTGATTCCTTCCGAATATTCGTCATTGGATATGTGCATTTGATTCCACTCAAATTATGAGAAATGCACACGCTATGGAGGAACTCTTACTATATTGGCCTTCTAAATTTTTCACCCATTTCGGCAATTGGTGCCAATGGGGGAGAAGTTTGGAGGGTTTAAGGGAATTTGGTTATGTCTTTTCTTTGTGCTTAAGCATGTGCCTTTATTGCATTGCATCTTGTTGCTTTGCATAGTTGAATATTTAGAGGAAACTCCACTTGGCTTTGAATGCCAATATATGCAATGAAAGTCAAGATCATTCACACATGCATATATTATGGGGGAGTTTGCTCTATATATTCAACTTATTTGTTACTTAAATTCCTTATATAAACCCTCTCAAAGAGATTGTCATCAATTACCAAAATGGGGGAGATTGAAAGTGCATGGAGCCCCCATGTGTGGTTTTGGTAATTAATGACAATCCCTATGGACTAATGTTTGCATTGAGTTATATTTGTAGGAGTTGTCCATAGGCAATTCTTGAACCATATGTTGGCTTCAAGGTTGCAATAAGAAGAATTTGATGAAAGATATCAAGTATCAAGTATGTCTTGAAGATGAAGATGAAGTGAGCCCTCAAGTTCCTTCAAGACATCAACATGATGAAGAATGAAGAAATGAAGTGCAAGTTCAAGATGAGCCATCTCGAAGAGATCCTTTGATTGACTCTTTCCATCCATATGGTTATCATGGATATGTGAAGTTGCGCCGAAGAAGAAGCTCTCCCATGGTGGATTATGGGGGAGCAACCCACAAGACTTCGTCAAGCAAGCACAATCAAGAAAGGCGTTCCATCTTGTTGAGGTCAAGATCGTCATCATCGAGCTCAAGTGGAATGCGCAAGTATAAGGTTTGCTCTTGATAGGGTTTCTTTCTCACCGGTCTCATAGTGTAGTTGGAGACCGGCTTATAGTTTAGTTGCCGTACTATCAAGAGGGCTCTCGAGTGAGTAACTCGATCGTATCATTCGGAGAGAGCTCAAACCTTTGCATCCTTGCATCATATTTCTTGGTTGTTATTTGGATCTTATCCATGTGATGTTTTAGAGCTTGTGCTTACTTCCATAGCAAGCTCTAGTTCATCGAAAACGGATTCCGCATGAATCACTTGTTGCGTTTTCGATATTGGAGTTTTTCTCGGTTTCTCGTATTGAGAGGTTTCACTCTAAAATACATAGAAAAACCTACCCCACTTGTTCTTAAGCTTTTCACTCTTTGTGGGGTAGCTCTTGTCATCCCCTTTACAACAAAATTGGTTTCACATAAATCCGAGTTTCCTAACTCAACTTGTTGCATTTTTGAGGTTGGAGGTTTTACCGGTATGTCTTTTTTAGATAGGTTAAACCTTTCGTCTATTATTTCTATCCTACCTTACTGGACTATGATGGTTCCCTGCATGATCTTGTAGAGCTTGTTACTAGCTTCGAAACGAGCCCAAGATCATCAAAATCGGAGTCCGGATGCAAAAGTTCTTGAGGTTTTCGTATCGGGTGTTTGGGCAAAAACTGGGGGGCCGGAACTGCCGCCGGAACTGCCGCCGGGAGCACCCCGGCACTGCCGGTGGCGCAAGGCCTGCACTGCCGGCCACCCCGGCACTGCCGGTGGAAAATGGCCAGCACTGCCGGCCACCCCGGCACTGCCGGTGGCACAAGGCCGGCACTGCCGGCCTGTCGCGATTTTTGCCCCAACGGGCAGAAATCTGAGGCCCCTATTTAAGGCCTTCTTCCTCCTCTTTCTCCCCACTTCTTCTTCCTCCTTTGGCTCTCCACCATTGCTGACCTTGAGAGCTTTCCACATCCCTCTACTCCTCCAATGATTCTTGAATCCATTTGAGGGAAAAGGAAGAGGAGATCTAGATCTACAATTCTACCAATCAAATCCATCTCTTTGTGAGTGGAACTCTCTAGATCTTGATCTTGGTGTTCTTGGTGAATTCCTTTGTTCTTCCTCTCTTATTCCCCCAATAGCTTTTGTAGCTTTGTTGGAATTTGAGAGAGAAGGACTTGAGCATCTTTGTGGTGTTCTTGCCATTGCATTTGGTGCATCGGTTTGAGTTCTCCACGGTGATTCGTGGAGGTGAAAGCAAGAAAGTTGTTACTCTTGGGTTCTTGGAACCCTAGACGGATTCTAGGCCTTTGTGGCGATTTGTTGGGAGCCTCCAATTAAGTTGTGGATGTGTGCCCCAATCTTTGTGTAAGGCCCGGTTTCCGCCTCGAAGGAAATCCCTTAGTGGAACCGTGACCTAGGCCTTTGTGGCGAGGGTCACCGGAGATTTAGGTGAGGCGCCTTCGTGGCGTTCGGTGTGTGGTGTGAGTACCGCATCTTGGGGTGAGGCCTTTGTGGCGTTGGTGTGCATCGAGCAACCACACCTCAAGGTGAGCCTCTTGTGGCGTTCGGGAGCACTAAGCAACCGCACCTCTCCACCGGAGATTAGCACTCGCAAGAGTGTGAACTCCGGGATAAATCATCGTCTCCCGCGTGCCTCGGTTATCTCTATACCCGAGCTCTTTACTTATGCACTTTACCTTGTGATAGCCATCGTGCTTGAAGTTATATATATCTTGCTATCACATACTTGCTTGCATTGCTTAGAATAAGTTGTTGGTGCACATAGGTGAACAATAGTATATAGGCTTTGGGCTTGACAAAGTAAACGCTAGTTTTATTCCGCATTTGTTAAGCCCATCTCGTAAAAGTTTTAAATCGCCTATTCACCCCCCCCCTCTAGGCGACATCCGTGTCCTTTCAGTCGGGCCATGCGGGCCGTGGCCGCTGGGCGGCGTCTCCGTCGTGGTGCAGGGGCGGCGCGATGCTGGCCATGGTCCTGGGCCGGGAGGGCAGTGCGGTGGCGGCTATGGGTGTGCGGGGTGCTCATGTCTACGGCTTTCGGCGTTCGTCCTCGAGCCCCATATTGGTGTTGGTCAGCGTCCCCTCTATGTGGCGTTCCGGCGGCGTCCACGGTGCTCTTCGGCAGTGCTCCATTGGCTTCTGGGTGTGCAGCCCGCTGCGCGGCGGCGGCTAGAGGTTGGCCAGGAGGTTGCTGCTAGAATACGAGCGTTTTTAGGCTGCGGGGCGGGGTGCGTTCGGCGGCTCTCCGGGGGTTGCGTTGCGGTGGAAGTAGGTGGTGGTTTGTGCCGGTCCTTGTTGGGCGGGCGCGAGGTCTTGGGACTCTTTGCTGGGCGAAAGCTCTGTCTTGGCGGCCGGCCAGGACCGACGATGGTGTCGCCTGTGGGCGCCGCATCCTTCTTGAAGGCATCGTCGAAGTGGGTGTTTCTTGATCTCCGCCCGGGTTCTCCGGGGGGAAACCCTAGATCCCTCGCGGGATCGGGTGTGGGCGGCGCTTTTGTGTCGCTTTGCCTCTTGGGGCCTCGCTTTGGACGTCGACCGGACAGAGGGACTTGTGGAGGGTTTTGGTGGTTTCGGCGGAGGCGGGTTCATCTTCGGTCAGGCGGGGCGAGGCCTTGGGGCCGGCGTGGTAGTTGGAGCGGTGGCTCTGGTCTTTCGCCTCCGCCTGTTGCGTTGAGGTGTGGTGTCGACCTGGTTGGTCGTCGACCCGTGTGGAGCGCAACCTCGGGGCTGGTGCGTGGTGTCGTGTTGTAACGGTTTTTTCAGCCAGTTTTCCTTATAAACAGGCCAACTCTTTTCTCCTATATCAATGAAAGGCAAAGCTTTTGCCTCGTTTCAAGTTTTTTTTTGAAAAGTCTACATGAAAATAAGATAGTATTTCTCTAGGCATGATCTTCATGGCCAGCCAATGTCCACTGATGCTCAATCAGATCCGTTTGCAGCTGTTTGCAGACGTTCTCGTTAGTGACTTCTACATTCCTATGTAGATAGTCCTGCCAAGATGAAGCTCCAGGAAGTGGCGCAACCAGCTCAGCTTGGAATTCCCAGTGGTTCTCATTGCGGCCATCAGGACGCTCGTTCTCAACGATCATGTTGTGCATGATCACGCATCATGTCATCACCTCATGCATGGTCTTCAGCGACCATGTTCTTGCCGGGTGACGGACAATTGCCCACCGAGTTTGGAGCACACCAAATCCGCGCTCCACATCTTTCCTGCAAGCCTCTTGCATCTTGGCAAACCTCCTCGTCTTCTCGGAGTTTGGATTACGGACAGTCTTCACCAATTTGGCCCAGTCAGGGTAGATGCCATCAGCAAGATAATATGGCTTGTCATATGTATTTCCATTGATCTCATAGCTCATCCGGGGAGCTTGCCTTGCATGAGCCAGTTGAAAACCGATGATCGGTGCAACACATTGATGTCATTGTTGGAACCGGCCATGACAAATAATGAATGCCAAATCCATAAATCTTGAGATATGACAGCTTCAAGAATGACAGTTTTTTCCTCCTCATGCCCGTTGTACGCACCCTACCATCCAAATGGACAGTTTTTCCACTCCCAGTGCATGCAATCTATGCTGCCAATCATTCCTGGGAACCCTCTAGACTCGTTGATAGACAGAAACCACCTTGTATCCTCAACCGTTGGCTCCCTACAGTAATACTCTCCGAACACGGCAATCACGGCTCGACAAAACCTATACATGGCCTCAAGGCAGATGCTCTCACCCATTCGAAGATACTCATCGAATATATTCGCAACCATTCCATATGAGAGCATGCGAATAGCCGCGGAGCATTTTTGGTAGGAGGTGAAGCCTAGTGCACCTGTTGCATCGGGCCTGCATTGGAAGTAGCGGTCGTAGTTTCTGACGCCCCGTAGAATGACCAAGAACAGGCCCCTTGACATCCTGTACCGGCGCCGGAACAAATTTTCTGGGAACACCGGATTGGTGAGGTGGAAGTAGTCCTTGTGGAGGCGGGCCTGCCCTTCCACTCTGTTGCGCGGCAGGTTTTTGGAGCGCCCCTTCACAGAGCCCCGGTGCTCCGGCCACGTGTTTGAGGTGAACTCGTGGATCATGGAGGCCGCAGTAGTTGCCAATGTCTGCGTCGACTGATCGGACTCCTCGTCGGAAGAGGAGTCGACGACCTCCACGCGGAACTTGTCCAACATCTGCCACATGTCCATCTGCGTGGGTACAAACTGCGGATCAATGGTCGCGCACAATAGCGCCGAAAACACGAGTAAGAAACCTACCGACGCAATTGATCGAACAGCTCGTGGCCGGCGCGGAAGGACTGCGCAACCGGGAGCGTTTGGCCCGAAAACAGTCGGCAGGTACGCGGCGGAGCCAAGCCCGAGTACGATCCTGCTCTCCTGCGCGGCGAGAACGGAGCCGACGACGAGTACTGCGGCGCTACGGCGGGATGTCGGCGGGTGGGGTTGGGGTGGTGGCGTCGCACTAGGGCAGCAAAGAAGGGGAAAAAGAAGCAAATCGAAACGGTCGATTTCGCTGTCCCTGGCTTGCAGGACCGGGTAAGAAATGGAGGACGCTCCGCGCGATCGCCGAGCATCCGTGGAGACGCAAACCCGGCGCATATTTGGGCCAGGTTTGCGTCTCCGCGGACGGCCCGGTCACTTTGCGTCGCCCCGTTGGAGCAGGCCCCAGACGCATTTCCGATCACGGCGGACGAAAACGGTCGCTCAGCGTCCGTTTGCGTCGCGCCGCTGAAGATGCCCTCAGGACTTCATGCTTCCAAGTCTCACCGTGATTTGGTGGCAGCATCCACCATTCATCTCAGATCCAACGTTTGAGGTTGCCTTCAACTTTGAACTAAAAAATAAAATAGTATTCAGAAAAATTGAAAAAATTCTAGTAAAGTGCAAATGCCTCGTTTTGAAACCTCGAAATGTTTCATCCCATTCGCATAACTAGCTTGTGATTAAATAGCTTTTTACGTTTTCGAGCACTAGTTTAACATAATACCTATTAAATCACAAACCTTTCATTCAAATGGAATGAAACTTCACCAGACTACAAATCGAAACATGCATGATTTACTAAAAAATAATCAATTTTTTTCCATTAATTTTATTTATTTAGTTTAAATTCTAAGTCAACCGGGTACGTTGGATGATTGATGAATGGTGGATGTTGGCACCAAGTGATGGTGAGACTTGGAAGCATGAAGTACTGAAGCTCTATCCGTCAAGGACACCCGATCGACTGCCGGCAGGGCCGGCGCACATGCATCGGCCGACTGAGGCCAATAATTTCGGTTCGTTCCTACGCGCGCGCACGATTGGATCGATTGATCGTCGACAGCATGTACCGTACCCTGTATGATCGACTGATGATCGATCATTTAGGGGATCACTGGCTATTGCAGTAGGCAGTAGCGGTACCTAGATCGTAGCTACTATTTGATCAATAAAATATCAGATATATGGCAAAAAAATTATAGATTCTACTTCGGTGGTCTGCCCTCTCTAAGACTCACCACCAGCGATTAAAATACAAAGACGGCTAAGATTTGCCGATACCTCTTCTCGGTTATGATGGCCGAGGTTCGCCAATACCGTTTTGAGTTACGTGAGTTCCCTTTCGAGCGGACCACTGGAACAAACCTAAAAAAATTATACCATTAGATTCATATTCAAAAGAACTTTTCATAATGTAGTTTTTGCGATATATATTGTATTTTTAACTAAATTATTAGTTAAAGTTTTCTTTAAAAATCGTTAATGCTTTTATAAACCGGTATGGAGGGGAGTAGGAACACTAGTAGAAAACCTCTCATCCATCTAAGACTTTAATACCGGTTCCCTTACGAACCGGTATTAAAGGTGGCATTTGTACCGGTTCGGACGCTCAGGCATTCGTACCGGTTCGTTACGAGCTTTCGTACCGGTTCGTGTTAGGAACCGGTACGAAAGGTCTTCGGCCAGAATGGCAGGTGAGGGTGGGGCCAAGGTTGGACCTTTGGTACCGGTTTGTGTTACCAACCGGTACTAAAGGGTGCCTCATATGGCTCACTGCCCCTCCCCCGCCCCCGATCCATTCTCATTTTCATCTCTCTCACATTTCTAAAACTTTTGCACCTCTCACACTCCAACAAATTTTCATTCTTTCTCCACCATTTTAACAAGATTAACGACCTCCATCTATCCAAGGGTTAGCAATATCATCCTTTCTTCCGGCGTTCCTAATTTAGCTCATTTCTTTGGTAGTTTAACTCGTACTATTTTTCTAGTGCTAGCAAGGTGTTTGATGAAATGACTAAGTTAGGGATTTTACTTTTTTTATAATCAATTTGAGCTGAAATTATGGTATATTTTGTAGGTTTTAATTAGTATCATCCCCGTCCTCACCGCCGTCGATCGCTAGCGTCGTCCCCTAGCCGGCACCGTACAACCTCGGTGAGCCTCTTCTTTTTTATAAAAAAACTTAGTTTTAATTATGTGATGAACTTGAATATTAATTAAGTTGGTCACTCATATATCCATGATGTTGTGTACTTAATGATTTTTGATATACATATAAAATGCAGATGAGTCGACAATGGATGTACGGTGACCGGTGCCATCCCGAGTTCATTACTGGCATGCATTATTTTCTCAACGTGGCTGAGGCAAACAGGCGGTCGAATGGTTTCATGTATTGTCCATGTAGTTCCTGTAAGAATATGAAGGATTACTCTACCTCGAAGACCCTTCACGTCCACCTGCTGGAGAATGGTTTCATGCCCAGCTATAATTGTTGGACCAAGCACGGAGAAAGAGGGGTTATATTGGAAGACAACGAAGAAGAAGAGGATAGTGACAACTATCCCTTATTCACTGAAGACGGTGGTAGAATGGGGGAAGACGAAGCTGAAGAAGAGCTCATTTTCGATGAGCCGATTTTTGATGACCCGGATGACGATTTGGGTCGGGCCATTCTTGATGCGAAGATGAACTGCGGAAATGAAAAGGAGAGGTTGAAGTTGGAGAAAATGTTAGAGGATCACAACAAACTGTTGTACCCAAATTGCGAAAATGGTCAGAAAAAGCTGGGTACCACGCTGGAATTGCTGCGATGGAAGAAGGCAGAGAATGGTACTTCGACAAGGGATTTGAAAAGTTGCTGAAAATAATAAAGAAGATGCTTCCGGGGAGAACGTGTTGCCCTCTAGCACGTACGAAGCAAAGAAGGTTGTCTGCCCTCTAGGATTAGAGGTGCAGAAGATACATGCATGCATCAATGACTGCATCCTCTACCGCGGGGAGTACGAGAATTTGAATGCATGCCCGGTATGTAGTGCATTGAGGTATAAGATCAAAGAGATGACCCTGGCGATGTTGAGGGTGAGTCCACCCCTAGGAAGAGGGTTCCTGCGAAGGTGATGTGGTATGCTCCTATAATACCACGGTTGAAACGTTTGTTCCAGAACAAAGAGCATGCCAAGTTGTTGCGATGGCACAAAGAGGACCGTAAGAAAGATGTGATGTTGAGACACCCCGCTGACGGGTCGCAGTGGAGAAAAATCGACAGAGAGTTCAAGTCATTTTCAGATGACGCAAGGAACTTAAGATTTGGTCTAAGTACAGATGGCTTTAATCCTTTCGGGAGCAGAGCTCCAGTCCATAGCACGGCCGGTGACTCTATGTATCTATAACCTTCCTCCTTGGTTGTGCATGAAGTGGAAGTTCATTATGATGCCAGTGCTCATCCAGGGCCCGAAGCAACCCGGCAACGACATTGATGTGTACCTGAGGCCATTGGTTGAAGAACTTTTAGAGTTGTGGCGTGACGAAGGTGTACCTGTGTGGGATGAGCACGAACAAAAGGAATTTAACCTACGAGCGTTGTTATTTGTAACCATCAATGATTGGCCTGCTCTTGGTAACATTTCAGGGCAGTCAAACAAGGGATACAATGCATGCACACACTGTTTAGGTGAGACTGATAGTAATTATTTGGGAAACAAGAATGTGTACCTGGGGCATCGTCGATTTCTTCCAAAACAACATCACGTAAGAAAGAGAGGAAAGCATTTCGGAGGTGAGGCAGATAACCGAACGAAGCCTACCCGCCCTAATGGGGAAGTTATATATGATATGGTCAAGGATTTAAAAGTGATCTTTGGAAAGGGTCGGCGGACAACTGCTCCGCATGATGTTGACGGACACGTACCCATGTGGAAGAAGAAGTCGATATTTTGGGAGCTACCCTACTGGAAATTCTTAGAGGTTCACTCTGCAATCGACGTGATGCACGTGACGAAAAATCTTTGCGTGAACCTGCTAAACTTCTTGGGCGTGTATGGGAAGACAAAAGATACACCGGATGCACGGCAGGACCAGCAAAGTATCCACGAAGGAAACAACCTGAATCCAGAGAAGTATGAAGGTCCTGCCAGCTATGCTCTTACCAAAGAGGAGAAGGAGATCTTTTTTGAAGTCCTGAGTAGCATCAAGGTCCCGTCTGGCTTCTCGTCGAATATAAAGGGAATAATAAACATGTCGGAGAAAAAGTTTCAAAACCTAAAGTCTCATGACTGCCACGTGATTATGACACAATTACTTCCGGTTGCATTGAGGGGGCTTCTGCCGGAAAATGTTCGAGTACCCATTGTGAAGCTATGTGCGTTCCTCAATGCAATTTCTCAGAAGGTGATCAATCCACTTACTCTACAAAATTTACAGAAGGATGTGGTCCAATGTCTGAGTTTTGTGTTGACTTTATTCCTGACCTTAAGCCGATCGGTGTTTCTGAATCGCGCTATGAGGGGAGACTGCGTGGAAAAGGCACGCTAGGAAAGAAATCAGCAACGTGTATGGACGGACATTCTTTCACTCAAGCACACTACTGTTCTACATAATTCCATCTTGGTGGCTCCGTACAAAGAGGAACACAAGGAGATCTTACGCTCTAAAGACCCGGAGCAACGTGAAGATTGGATTGATGGAGAACACATGAAGACTTTCGGCGGTTGGTTGCAAACACGTCTCATGAATGTCACCGATGACGAGCAGCTGTACTTGTTGGCCAAGCAACCATCTTCTACTATATCGACTTTTCAAGGGTACGAGATTAATGGGAACACATTTTACACTTTCGCCCAAGACAAAAAGAGCACCAACCAAAACAGTGGTGTCCGCTTTGATGCAGAAGATGGCAATGGGAACAAGGTCACATATTATGGGTACATAGAGGAGATATGGGAACTTGACTATGGACCTAATTTCAAGGTCCCTTTGTTCCGGTGTAAATGGTTCAACCTGAAAGACGGGGTACAGGTAGACCCGCAGTACGGAATGACTACAGTGGATTTCAAGAATCTTGGGTACGACACCGAACCATTCGTCCTAGCCAGTGAAGTGGCTCAGGTTTTTTATGTGAAGGATATGTCTAGCAAACCGAAAAAAAGAAAAGAAAGGCAAGAGGACACATCATACGATGAGCCAAAGCGGCACATAGTTCTTTCAGGAAAAAGAAACATCGTGGGAGTAGAGGACAAGACAGACATGTCAGAAGATTATAATAAGTTTGACGATATTCCACCCTTCAAGGTAAAAATTGACCCAAGCATCATCTTAAACAATGAAGATTGTCCATGGTTGCGTCGCAGATGAAGAAAGGGAAACGGGCGAAGAAAACTCGAAGACTAGAGGAGATGGAGTATAACTTGTGTATCTCAATATGGAAATCACTTTTGTGTAATGATGTTACTGTATGTAAGATATTAACAATGGAGATGGTTGGCTTGTTTTACTAGTTAAGTCACGGGCTTGCAGGGAAAATTTTTCGAGGCGGAACTTCCGAATATGCCATATATAGGGCATGTGCACCAAGGGCATATTCGAGAAGTTCCGCCACGGGAGATTTCCCAACCCTTTCCGCAACATTGTTAGAGGAGATGGAGTCTTCCACGGGCTTGCAGGAAAAAAATTCCGAGGCGGAACTTCCGAAGATGCCATATGGCGTGTGCACCAAGGGCATCTTCGACAAGTTCCGCCACGGGAGATTTCCCAACCCTTTCCCCAACATTGTTAGAAGAGATGGAGTCTTCCACGGGCTTGCAGGGAAATTTTTCCGAGGCGGAACTTCCGAAGATGCCATAGGGCGTGTGCACCAAGGGCATCTTCGACAAGTTCCGCCACGGGAGATTTCCCAACCCTTTCCTCCATCCATGGTGATGAAACTCTCCATCCATGTTGGCTTGTTGAGCTGCTTCCCATAGTGTATCGATGCTCCTTTTATAGGCAGAGCGTCCTTATCCTGCCGACAGCTTTAGTACCGGTTGCAGACACGAACCGGTACTAAAGGTTACCCACGCGTCCTTATCCCACCGACAGGGCGTCGTGCGCTACATACTTTATCTCATCGAGCAGAGCGTCCTTATCCTGCCGACAGCTTTAGTACCGGTTGCAGACACGAACCGGTACTAAAGGTTACCCACGCGTCCTTATCCCACCGACAGGGCGTCGTGCGCTACATACTTTATCTCATCGAGCAGGGCGTCCTTATCCCGCCGACAGCTTTAGTACCCGTTGCACCCACCAACCGGTACTAAAGGTTACCCACGCGTCCTTATCCCACCGACAGGGCGTCGTGCGCTACATACTATATCTCATCGAGCAGGGCGTCCTTATCCTGCCGACAGCTTTAGTACCGGTTGCACCCACCAACCGTGCGAAGGTTTGCCTCGATCTGTCTTCCCACCTATTTTCTTCCCGCGCTTTCCACCGGTTCCCGCCTCTGTATTCCCGCCATTTTTTCACTATATATATGTAGGCTTGGCCACCATTTACATATCACATCTAGACTCATATCTGCAAACCTCATCATTCTCTCCCATGGCTTCCATCGCATCTCTAACCCCCCGGGAGGCGGAGGCGCTTTGCGCCTCGAACTACCCCTGCCCGCCGGGTTACCGCGTCCCGACCGGCTGGTTGCTAAGCGTCGGAGGCGTACCGGTCCCTCCAGTCCCTCTAGGTGTGGCGCGCGAGATGGCCATCACGAACCACTACTACTTCGAGCTCACGCCAGAGCAGTGGAGGAATCCCCAGTGGCATCCCGACTACAGCCCGACTTGGGAAAGCTTCTTCATCAATCGGCGTGAGAGGGCGCTTGCCAGGCACGAGGAGGGCGGCCCGCCTCCTCCGAACTTCAACGAGGCCGGCCGTCGGCTGTGGTGGCGCGGCCGGACTCTCCAGGGCGTCATGGCCTACCGTGGCCCCCGCCTGCGCTACCCTCAGTCCCAGCCCACGCGTGCTCACCCGCCGACGTTCGAGTACCGCGACCCCGATGCCAGCGACGATGATGACGGCGACTACGACGACTACAGTGGCGACTACTACAGGGCTAGGCACGAGTATGACTGAATGACTCCAACAGTAGAATTTGGCCATGTATCTTTAATTTTCAGTTAAGCTATGTACTTTTAATTCGAGTTCAATCGTAATAAAATTTCATTCCCGCCCTTTCTTTTCCGCCTTTTTTCTCCCACGCGCGGCGTCGTGGCGGGAAAGTTTCCGGCGCGGCGTCGTGGCGGGAAAGTTTCCGGCGCGGCGTCGTGGCGGGAAAGTTTCCGGCGCGGCGTCGTGGCGGGAAAGTTTCCCGCGCGACGTCGGGGCGGGAAAGTTTCCCGCGCGGCGTCGTGGCGGGAAAGTTTCCCGCGCGACGTCGGGGCGGGAAAGTTTCCTGTGCGGATGGCGTCGTGGCGAGAGTAAAGAAAAGAAATAGAATAGAGAAAAGAAATAGAAAAGAAATAGAAAAGTAAAGTAATAGAAAAAATAAATAGAAAAGAAATAGAAAATAAAGAAAAAGAAACAGGAATAGAAAAGAAACAGAAAAAAAAAGCAATAGAAAAAAGAAATAGAAAAGAAACAGAAAATAAAAAGAAAAGAAACAGAAACAGCAAAAGAAACAGGAAAGAAAAAGAAAAGAAAAAGAAAAACAAAAGAAACAGCAAAAGAAAAACAAAAAGCAATAGAAAAAATAAATAGAAAAGAAATAGAAAAGAAAGGAAAAAAGAAAAGTAATAGAAAAAATAAATAGAAAAATAAATAGAAAATAAAGAAAAAGAAACAGGAATAGAAAAGAAACAGAAAAAAAAGCAATAGAAAAAAGAAATAGAAAAGAAACAGAAAAGAAAAGAAACAGAAAATAAAAAGAAAAGAAACAGAAACAGCAAAAGAAACAGGAAAGAAAAAGAAAAGAAAAAGAAAAAGAAAAGAAACAGCAAAAGAAAAACAAAAAAGAAACCTTTGGTACCGGTTGGTACCACCAACCGGTACGAAAGACCTTTCGTACCGGTTGGTGGTACCAACCGGTACCAAAGGGGTTTCCTCCTAGTTAGGGACTTAGCGCGGGCAAAATTTCCCCAAAGTCCTTCTTCTTCCGCGCGCGCCAGAGACTCGCAGAGCTCCCCGTAGCCGTCGCCGTCGCCGTCGCCATCGCCGTAGCGGCCGCCATCGCTATCGCCGTCGCCGTCTCCCTCGCCGTAGCCGCCGCCGTCGCCCTCACCGAAGCCGCCGCCGCTGCCGCCGCGTCGCCCGCGCCCGCTCCACCTCTCCCCGCCGCCGTCGCCACCGAGGTGAGCACCCTCCTCTCCCTCCTCGCCTCCCTCGCCTCCCTCGCGCCGCGCGCTGCGCCGGGAGGAGCCCGCGCGCGCGTCGGCTGCCGCGCCACGGTCGCCGCCGGCCTCCCCTCACGCACGCCCGCGGGGTGTTCGAGGAAATACGTGTGAGGCCGGCGCAGAAGACGAGCGTGCGCTCGGCGCCGACGGGCCGGCCGCAGCGGGCGCGAGCCATAGATGGGCTTACTGCCCGTGCGCGTGCCCGTGCGCGTGCCCGTGCGCGTGCTTCACCGCCGCCGCGCACCCCAAAGGAGCCGCCTTTCCTCTTCTTTCTTGGGAGGGCCGGGCCGGTCAAGTGTTCCACGCGCGCATGGACCATGGCAGCGGCAGCGGCGGGGTGGAAGCGGTGGCGCGCCGTCGAGCAGCAACAGCGGCGGGGGGAGCGGCGGCGGCACGAGCGGAAGCCGCGGCGGCGCTGCTGACCACCACCAGCACCACCCGTTCTACTACGCCGGCCCGGCGGAGCCCAACAGCGTGCAGCAGCAGCAGCCGCAGCAGTTCATCGGCGCGCTCGCCATCACCCCCATCGTCGCCGACCAGGCCCCGCCGTCCTCCGCCGACAAGAAGGCCGTCGCGCCGGTGACCCCGTCGTCGGCGGGCACGCTGGCCAAGCGGCCGTCCAAGGACCGGCACACCAAGGTGGACGGGCGCGGGCGGAGGATTCGGATGCCGGCGTTGTGCGCGGCGCGCGTGTTCCAGCTCACGCGGGAGCTCGGCCACAAGTCGGACGGCGAGACCATCGAGTGGCTGGCTGCTGCAGCAGGCGGAGCCGGCCATCCTCGCCGCCACGGGAACCGGCACCATCCCGGCCAACTTCTCCTCCCTCAACATCACCCGCGCCGCCTCCGCCATAGATGGGTAACTTTGTGGCGTAGCTCGACGGCGCGTGCATGCCTGGCTCCTGCCTTCTTCTCCAGCTGCGTCTGGGACGAAGGGTTTTTGTAATATCGAGCCCGTGGCAACAGCAGCGTCACCTCACCTCCGGCAGATAGCCGATCTAATGGGGGATGGATGATTAGTTTCGATGTCCTGACCTCCTAACTTCTCTGAACTGCATTGTGTGTTATCGGCGCCTCACACTTTCTGATTTGCTTCAACTCTTTAGTGTGAAGTTTTCTTTGTTCAGTGTGCAGTTTTCTTTAGATAGAGTTTTTCAGCTACGCACCGCTCGCAGACAGTGCAACGGAACAGCCAGACTAGATTTGCAAACAGAATTTGAGATTCAGGAATTGCTTTGTGTTCTTGAAACAGTAATGCATTCATACATTTAGTTAGCAGTAGTTAGTAGTATGCATAGATGATGTTGTATATTGTCAGTGTATCATTCTCTGGACACTAGGCAGTATAACTTTTTTTTATTTTAAATTCATTCTCTGGTTATGTAATTTGAGATGGGAATTGTTCATTTAAAACAATTGTTGCTGCTGTTGCAAATATATGATATTTGTCTCTGGTTATAAGTGCTGGTTATAGTTGCAGGGATATTTGTCTCTGGTTATAAGTGCTTTCTTAATTTTGCAGTGACATTGAGGTATGGAGGACGGCACCTTCGTCCGAGATGAGGAGGGGGAAGAAGCGGTGCAGCAATTGATGTATGAGAGTGCCCGTGGTCCGGAACCCGACGATGGAGATGACAACGATTTCCAAGACTTTCTGAATGATTTCGGCGAGGGACTTGAGTCTGAACAAATTAGAAGAGACAACGAAGTGTCCATCACAAACTCCGGCGAGGTGTATATCTATGTATCAATTAGTCTATATGTTCATCCCTAGATGCATTCATTTATTTGTATTGCACTTATTAACGAATAATTTTTTGTTTTAGCCTTCTGGATCATCGAGCAAGTCTGTTAGATCAAAACGAGGCCCGACTTGGTGCTAAAGGGCGAGGGCAGGTTAGCCCTCACGGCATTCAAGGATAATGGTGAACCAGTGGAGCCCAAGGAGTTTTGCCGCAAATTTACAAGTCAATCCGGAGTTATTGTTAGGGACCATGTACCGATCAGCATTCAAGAGTGGCATAAGCCGAAGAACCCGGAGAGTGGTGCTAGTTATGTCAACGACACGATGAAAAAATTTCTTTGGGACACGCTACTGACAAAGTTCAGCCTACCGGAAGACATGACGGAAGGCCAGAAGAATAAAGTCAAGGAATGGACATGGAAGAAGATGACCATACAATTCCAGAGCTTCAAGAAAAATTTATGGGACAAATATAAGAATGAAGATCCAGTATTCGATGATAATCTAGTGAAGATAAAAGATCACTGGGCCGCATTTAAGGAGTATAAGAAATCGTCTACTTTTGTGTCCCGATCGAAGAAAAATACCGAAAATGCTGCAAAGAAGAAACTTCCGCATCATTTGGGGTCAGGTGGCTACAAGAGTGCCATTCCGAAGTGGACAGCGTTTGAGAATAAACTGATGGATCATGGAATCACTCCACAGACATGGGACTGGCCCGAACGGTCCAAGTTCTGGTTGTTCGCTCATGGGGCAGGGTTGGACCCAAAGACAGGGCTGATCGTTGCGAAGGGAAAATGGAAGAAAAAAATTGAGGCAATTGTACCGAAGCTTGTAGATGCAATTGAAAAGGTCAGAAAGGGAGAGTACATTCCCGATCGAGAGAATGACGAGCTGACACTCGCTCTGGGGAACCCTGAACATGTTGGACGGGTACGAGCTCGCCCAGGTCTCACCATGAAGGAAGCGTGGCCGGACAGCGCTGACACTTATAGAAGCCGTTCGCGAAAGAAGAAGAAGGACGCCGACATTGTAACGGAGTTGTTATCTAGGGTGGAGGCTCTTGAGAGAAATCAGAGGGCACCTGATCAGCCGCTATTTCTACAGGATCCACAAGCCGATGCTGCCCCATCTCAGTGAAGAAGCAGTGTCGGTTCCTCGCATCTTGACGGATGTGGAGGAAGCTACCCCGTGGATTATGTCACGGAGAAGACAGATTGCGAGCTACATATGTTAATCAGGACCGCGTCACGTTAAGGTGGCAGTCGGCTATGTGTACCCAAGTGAAGATGGAGCAATGCACCATCATATGCCCATTCCACCTGGTTGTGTTCGTGTCGGGGTGGATGAAGTTGTTTCGGGTTTTCAAAAAGTGGAGCTTGATATTCCTAGAGGTGAAGATGAGAGGACACTGGCCGATGTCAAGCACGGTTTCGCCCTATGGCCGAAGAAGTACGTCGTCCTTTTGCAAAGGCCACCGACTCCTACACATGAGCAGCAAATGCCATCGACTCCTCCTGGTGGCAGTCCTGGTGAGCAGCCAAGTCCACACCTACCTGAGAGGGACCCCAGCGTGAGTCCACCATCTCGAGATCCTCCGCGTAAGACAGCGTCCGTTAAGCGGAATGGTACGCCGCCTAGGAAGAAAGCTAGAAAGGAGAAACAACTGCCGCCATGCGAGAAGTTACCTTGGGAAAAAACTCCAGAGGAAAACGCGGAGGCCGTTCAGGCCGAGGTGAAGAAATTTTTTGCACCGAAAGTGCCAGAGATACCTTTCGAGAAGACACTAGATCGGGAGAAAGTTGTGCGTACCGTTGACAATCTATATGACCCTGTACCATCGCCGCCATCTGACTATGCGCGTTCTATTGAAAGGTCGTATGACAAGATGATCGAGGCGACAAAACCCGTTCAATCGGGTATCAGGGAGATAAAAGGGATACACAGTGTCTACCAGCTCGGACAACAACCCGTTCAATCGGTCGCCCCTCTCAAGGTGTTTGACGGGAAGACCGTTCAAAGTTCTCGACAAGACGCAACTGATTACGCCTTAGCTGAACGAGCATATCAGTTTGTTCAAGGGAAAGATTTGGTCGAGAATCTCAGGAAGGTACCAACATGTATGCGTAACTTGCATTCGTGGTACCTTAAGGCCTCAAAGGAAGGGATCGAGACTATCATGGTGCGAGTTAGGGAAGAGCACTACTTCCAGGAGTACTGTGTGAACGTTGACTTCGCCGAACTCTTTCAGTTATACAATCTCCGGGCCCTCGACAAATCAATCATCAGTTGCTATTGTCTGTAAGTGATTTATTTATTTAATTTGAGAAGTCGTTCATTGTCTGCAGATTATAATCTTTTGTGCGCTATATTATGCAGATCGAAGATGCTCGAATGCAAAAGGGACGATATCACAGACATTGGGTTCATTGACCCGAACACAATGCATGTTAAAACCATAGAGAATCCCCTCTATAACAAGGATACACCGCAGACTTTGCTAAGGTTTTTGAAGCGACAACGTGACAAAAAGCTAATACTTTGGCCTTACAACTTCGAGTGAGTCTTACTGTCTTATAACACATTATATTTTGCTCACCGTATGTCAAAATTTTAACTAATGACTTATATATATGATACTACATATTGAAATGTGCGTAGGTTTCACTTTATTCTTCTCGTCATCAATTTGGAAATTGGAGAAGTTGAAGTCTTGGACTCACTAAGCAAAAAAAAGGATCTATACGTGTCTTGTTTTTTAATGCTCAGAAGGTAATTTTAATTCTTATCGGTTTGTTTCGTTAATTTTGTCGAGCAGCGTATGACTCTTTTATGCATTTTCTTTTGTCGAGCAGCGTATGGCAAACTTTCATCAAGGAAGATACGTCCCGTGAATGGACACCGAAGCTGCGATGGCGTGCGAAAGTAAGTAGTACTACCTAGGTCCACACACCTTTTAATTATCATACTTGACTATTGTTTGATTGAATTATATTCTTGTAAAGAAATGCCCGCAACAACCTCCGGGGACCGATCTCTGTGGATTCTTCGTTTGCGAGTACATCCGCAGAATTGTCAACGAGAGAACGAATAATGAAAGAAATAAAGAGGTACAAAAACAATCTTCACAAATTTGTTTTGTTATCATAAGTTGTGCTAAGTTTCAGTAATAGTTGTTTCATGTATTCATTTGTATCTTATTCTTTTATAGTTGGCAAGAAAGCGGAACAAGCTCTCAATCGATGACCGCTTCATAGCAATAGGCGAGGAATTGGCGGGATTTTTCCTTCGGGACGTCATACCACAACTCGCAGAGCACCACTATGAATGAAGATGTACATGTTATATATATAGTTGACTCGAAGAGTACCACTATGCTACATGTAATAGACATATATAGAGTACGCCTCGGAGAGCACCACTATGCATGAAGATCGATCTTCATGCATAGTGCTACTTAATTTGCGATCTCATGCAATAACATGTGTGTTATATTATATGCACCAACTTGCTATGCATCATCTTGATCTTCATGTACTACCTAAACCCAAACGCGTTTCTGGTGCATCGACGCGATATGAAACAAACCGATATCCCTAAACCTCTCCAAAACCCTAAAAAGCCAATTCTCTGCCGCGGCAGAGATTTGGGCAAATTCCCTGCCGCGGGGGGAACCTTTGGTACCGGTTCGTATTACCAACCGGTACCAAAGATCCTTAGCCCTGAGCTCTCCTGGTGGCCCACGTGGAGGCCCCTTTTATACCGGTTTGTAAGCAACCGGTACGAAAGGGGGGGGGGGGCTTTAGTGCCGGAAGTTTTATACCGGTTGCAAAACCGGTACGAATGCCCCTCTGGAACCGGTACGCATGGACGTTTTTCTACTAGTGGAAGCTGAATTATGTGCGGTGCATTGCGTGGCATGAGCTCCCGGCAGTTTAAAGCCTAGCCTTCTAGCACCGTGAGCAAGTCACCCTGGCAGGCTAATTTTCTAGGAGCCTAGTGAAATTTGGTTCTAGCTATACTCTATATGCGGCATAAAGAAATGCAGCACACGTGCAGATTAACTACCACACCTGGCCTTGCTAATTTCCCAAATACCAACCAGGAAATAGTATCAGTCGATGGTCAATCATCTAGGGGTCCTTTTGAATTCATATCATGCCCGACATGACATGGGTAGACCATACAAGCATGTGGTCAATCATGCATGCCTTTTTCCATGTAGCTAGCTACTCCTACCTATGATGTATATCCCAAGTGCAAGACTCGGCTGAACTGGGCAGCTGGTATGTACCGAATAATATCCAACCTAGCCCTTTCTTTCAGGCCAGAAATTAAGAAAGTCACATTTTTGCTGACCATCTCCTGTCAAGAGAGGGATACCATGTACCGACGATACAATTCTTTTTATCAAGCATGACATCGAAAAGGCACAAAATCTGAAGTTTTTTTTCAGCGTGTGAGCGACTGTCGGGTCCGAAGATGAATTTCCGTAAGAGAAAATTGTTTTGTTTTGGCGAAGCTCGGGAACAGGTTGGCATGTCTGCTGATCTTTTTGGTTGTGGGCAAGCACGGTTTCCCATTAGGCACTTGGGGGTCTCGATACATTATCGGATGCTCAATATTTCCGAATGGAAGTTGGTGGAGGAGCGACTACAAATTAGATTAAGTTGTTGGAAAGGAAAATTACTATTCCTGGGAGAAATACTGGTTATTATCAATTCAGTACTAAGTAACATGGTATTATATATGATATCATCCTTGTAACTACGTAGAGGAGGTTGCGATGCTCCACATGTTGTGGACGTGACCACAACCGGGGCACAGCTATGCAACGGTACATGACCTACACAAGAGAAGATAATTTATTATTGAAAACCTTGTCATTTCTACATAGCCACAACGACCAAATTACGGCAATCCATCACACCCTAATAAGTAGCTGAAACCTAGGATCCAAACCATTAAGCAGTTGCCGAATATATTTGCAACGTTGTGTGGTGGATACAAGGTAGAACCTATCAGAATGGCTAGCCATATAGATCTAGCAAATTTACGCTGAAAGAATAAGTGCTTTATGGTCTTGTCATGTTGAGAGAAGACACACCTTTACTTTCCTGCTAATTGCATTTGGCAAAGTTATCTTTCGTGAGAATCGTCCTTCCATGCATGAAGATAACACTCAAACACTTTGTTTTTTAGTGGTATCTTCATCTTCCAAATTTTCATATTATTATTGACCAGAATATCAGGTTGGATTATATTATTGTACAAAGAAGCCACCAAGAATAAATTACTCTCAGTTAGATTCCAACAAAAAACATCGGTGAAAATACATGGATGTCACCTAGAGGGGGGATAGGCGGTTTAAAACTTTACGAGATGGGCATAACAAATGAGGAATAAAACTAGCGTTTATTTTATCAAGCCCAAAACCTATATACTATGGTTCACCTATGTGCACCAGCAACTTATGCTAAGCAATATAAGCAACTATGTGATAGCAAGATATATAACTTCAAGCACGATGGCTATCACAAAGTAAAGTACATAAGTAAAAAAGCTCGGGTATAGAGATAACCGAGGCACGCGGGAGACGATGATTTATCCCGAAGTTCACACTCTTGCGAGTGCTAATCTTCGATGGAGAGGTGCGATGGCTTAGTGCTCCCGAACGCCACAAGAGGCCTGACCTTGGGTTGTGGTTGCTCGTTGCACACCAATGCCACAAAAGGCCTCACCCCAAAATGTGGTAGTCACACCACACACCGAGCGCCACGAAGGCCTCACCTTATTCTCCGGTGACCCTTGCCACAAAGGCCTAGGTCACGGTTCCACTAAGGGATTTTCTTCAAGGCAAAAACCGGGCCTTACACAAAGCTTGGGAAACACATCCACAACTTAATTGGAGGCTCCCAAGAAAGTCACCACAAAGGTCTAAAAGCCGTCTAGGGTTCCAAGAACCCAAGAGTAACAAGCTCCTCACTTTCACTTCCACGAATCACCGTGGAAAGCTCAAACCGATACACCAAATGCAATGGCAAGAATACCACAAAGATGCTAAAGTACTTCTTTCTCAAATTCCAACAAAGCTACAAAAAACTATTGGGGGAATAAAAGAAGAAGAAGAAAAAGGATGAGGAACACCAAATTTCTCTTCCAAGAAGTAGATCTAGGGATTCCCTCACAAAGAGAGGAATATGATTGGTGGGATTGTAGATCTAGATCTCCTCTCTCTTTTCCTCAAATATGAGTAAGAATCATGGATGGATTAGAGGGAGAGGAAGCTTCTCAAAGTCAACAATGTAGTAGGAGGACAGAGGGAGAAACAACCAACCCAAGGAGGAAGAAGGGGGCTATTTATAGCCCCCCACAAAAAATATGGCCGTTGGGACTTTCCAGACCAGAATTTGCTGCCTAAGCGGGGGCCGGAATCCCCCCCCCCCCCCCCCCCCCCGCCGCCTCCTTGGAATATCCGGCCGGGCAAAAAATTTCCGGCCAAATTTACGGGGGGTGTACTGTAAGCCCGGCTGCTAACTCCTTAGCCATTTTTTTGGGACCGTAAATTTCAAATAATCCGAGGGGGCGGAAATCCCCCCCCTAAACTGGCAGGGACGACAAAACGAGAATGACCATAACTTGAGCATCCAGACTCCAATTTTGATGATCTTGGGCTAGTTTCGAAGCTAGTAACAAGCTCTACAAGATCATGCAGGAAACCATCGTAGTACAACATGGGAGGATAGAAACAAAGGATAAAAGGTTTGACCTATCTATGAAAGACAAACCGGTAAAACCTCAACCTTGAAGACGCAACAAGTTTCCCATGCAAAATCCGTTTTCAAAGAACTAGAGCTTGTTATGAGAATAAGCACAAGCTATAAAATATTACATTGATAAGATCCAAATAAAAACCAAGAAAGATGATGCAAGGATGCACAGGTTTCATCTCTCCGAAGGATATGATCGAGTTACTCACTCGAGAGCCCTCTTGATAGTACGATAACTAAACTATAAACCAGTCTCCAACTACACCATGAGACCGGAAATAAAGAAATTCTATCAAGAGCAAACTTTAACCTTGCACATTCCACTTTAGGTCGATGACGACGATCTTGACCGCAACAAGATGGAACGTCTTTCTTGATTGTGCTTGCTTGATAAAGTCTTGCGGATTGCTCCCCCATAATCCACTATGGGAGAGCTTATTCGTCGACGTATATCCACTTATCCATGATCACATATGGATGTCAAGCTTCAAGCAAATGTTCTCTTCGAGTTGGCTCATCTTGAACTTGCACTTCATTTCTTCATTCTTCATCACGTTGATGTCTTGAAGTTAAACTTGAGGCCTCACTTCATCTTCATCTTCAAGATATAATTGACATTTGATATTCTTCATCAATTTCTTCTTACTGCAACCTTGAAGAGAACATATGGTTCAAGCATTGCCTATGGACAACTCCTACAAATATAACTCAATGCAAACATTAGTCTATAGAGATTATCATTAATTACCAAAACCACACATGGAGGCTCCGTGCACTTTCAATCGGACCCCTGCGTCAGATTGAAAGAATCCAGACGATGTAGCAAAGCGTTCCACGATGCTTGTCTAGGCCCAATGCGAATTCGTCTAAATGACACATTCGGTGGGAAAGTTCAAACACCTTAGCAAGTGTATCACTCTTGTGTCGTACAATACTGTACAATGCCGGATAATGTTCTTGGAGTGTGGCATTACCCAACCATTTATCTTCCAAAATCTAATCTTTGATCCATCCCTAATAGCTAAAGATCCATATGGGTAGAACTTCATCGCCATAAGACCCGCCCAGAAATGAGAATCTCCAAGTTTCCATGAAACTTGAGATAACACATTTGAGCCGATTTACCTTCTCCTAAGAAGGGTCTGCCAAATTTTATCCTCAATAAGTAGCTTGAAAAGCCATTTACCAAGGAGTGCCATATTTTTGACCTTGAGGATTTGGATTCCAACACCTCCTTGATCTTTGGGTCGGCAAACCACACTTCATCAAGCCAGTTGATATTTCCTCTTCTCACTATCACCTTGCCAGAAGAATCTTAAAATAATCCAATCGGTTTAAGACTCTTTACGGAGGTATCTACATGGTTGGAGGATACGGCGAGAGATATTTTTCCCTACATGGATGTCAGCGTGATATGCGGGTTGACCCCCTTTCGCCATTAGCGTGTTTAGTTAACTTTTGTATTTGTCGAGGTTTGCAGTTATGGTAGCCTTTTTTGGATTTGGGATGGTTGTATGCATCTACTTATGCAGAGGTCGACTGTAATGCTTAAACTTAAGGTAATAAAACTCCCATTATTGAAAAAATAGATATTCGGCGTGAAACTATTTGTCAACAACTACTAGTACTCAATCATACAAAATATCTATATATAGCTTCCATGCATGTACTCCCTCTTATCTTATTAATTGACTTAACTTTGTCTACATGTGAATCTATCTAGTTGATAAAGGCATCTAAATACATCCATATCTAAACAAAGTTGAGTCAATTTATTTAAATCAGACGGAGTGGGATAAAGTGACTGCATGATATCTATGCTTCAGCTGTAGCAATACGCTTGAAAAGGGTCCCATTATTATTTAAGTGCAGGTAGTGTAAACATTCATACATACTACTCCATCCGCTTTAAAATAAGGATCACAACTTTATGTAAATAAGGATGAATCTACAATTGAAATGTATATTAAAATTGCGACGGTTATTTCAGAACGGTATGCTAGTTCCATAAGTAGTTTTTCTGCCTTCGGCCCGTGCTAGTGATCGAGTAGAAAGGGACAGGGCCACAGGGGATGCAACAACCAGTGCTTCTCCGCTTTTTTCTTGCGCTAATAGTAACAAATAAATGTGTAATATCGTGATGAATTGACAATTTTTCATGTCCAGTGGTTTACCATTGTCACACAGTCACAGATGCCCTAATTCTTATAGGCTTTTTTTTGCGGGTCCTAATTCTTATAGGCTAATTAGACCCCCATCAGCAAAACTCTTGGTAGGCCGGTTTCTCCCCCTGGCCAACTACAAAAGTAAGACCCCAGTTTCAATTTCTTTAGGCGTGTCTGTGGATACCGAGAAATGTCCAGACAATGAACAAGCGTCAGGAAAAGTGCCATCTCTTGGAAAAACTGTGTCACTGATGATCTCCTGTCAGCTGGCAGAAGATCCTTTACCGACAGATTGTGTGTTAGCGAAAAGCTGACTTTGCCAACAGAGGGCAGTTTGGGCATAAGCGGGCCATGTTGTGCGGTACTGCGGTTAATCACGAGAATGTTTTTCACCTCTGCTGCGAATTAACATGCATGCAGGTGATCACTGATCATGGCCACGATCTGCGCAGTCCTCCGCACGACACGAAGGAAGAAGCAGTCGCTACATGCCAGTGTTCCACCGCCGCCACAAAGCTTATTCTATACGGCTCGCATACATGTTCACGTACGTACGTACACTGCGCCATGTTAGACTTGGCGCTTAGTTAAATCGCTTATCCCCATCGGATCCTTCCATCGAGGAAAATTATAGCATCCATGCACGCACTCGCATGTGCATGGGATCACGCATGTACCTCCTGACCACATGGCCCACATGATTGGCGCATGAGGTGTCTCGAGAGAATGCATGCATGCTTCCAAGACACCATCGATATTCCGCCTTCCATCCCGATTTTCTTTTGATTTGGGTACAATCCATCATGTTGGCTGTTGGAGTCTACAGATGCATACACCTTGCATATAGGAGTATTTTACTGATGTAAAGTAACTGTGCAGGGCGACTTGTGGATCCCATCATATCGTTCCGTATCTAGCTAGTGGCAACCCATTGGTTTATTTTTACTACATAGACATACCGCATGAATGATGCATCACAGTTTTACTGGATGGTGTATACATATAACAAATGCATACATGGCATGCAAACTTCATCGTTGTAGATTTATGTTGACAATTTCACTTGTAGTTTTTTTTTTAATAAAAGGCATGGACTACTCGACTTTAAATTAATAAAGCCCTCAGATTCAACACATGATTAACTGATACATGGTGCGGCACTACAGCTTAGGCCAAGTTGTAACAGCAACGAACGCAACACACACGGCTAACAACATAAGGCTACTGGAGGGGAGCTCAGGCATCTTGGTCAAGCCTTCTTGAATTGGTTGCGTCGTGAAGAAGCTTGAGCTCGACGATCGCGTGCTCGATCCAGAGGCCTTGCCAGCGTCATCCACATCTGTAGAAACAACATTGTTTTAAAAATAATGTTAGCGGGGTGTTTCATGAACTTTGACTCGATGGTCATCTTGTTTCTAAAAAGCCAAAGGGCCCAAGATTGTGCAATGAAAAGCAACCACACACATCGTCTAAATCTACCCGAAAGACTAGAGATGATAGCGAAAAGCTGGGCAAAATTAGTGGGACACCAGCTGCATCCCAACAGCTGGCGGGTAACACTCCAGGCAAACACCGTCGTAGAGCACGTGAAAAAAATATGTGACGCGTCTTCCGGTCTACCACAAAGCTTGCAACAGCCATTGCCTGGCCCCTGCCTAGACGCAATGTTGATGGCTGTGGGGAGCTTGTCGAGAACTAACTGCCACGAAAAGATCTTGTTTTTGAGCGGGATACGGGCCGACCACACATCTCGAAAATGAGCGATGGAAGCCCCTTGGGCCAGCACATAGAGCGTACCGAAAAATGAATAACCACCTCGGTATACAAAGAAAAATATGCTGGCTGGACGCGTGGAGGTTTTTGCTAGGTTTTTTTTTTCCATGTGGGCCTAGCAGTTTCTACTTTTATTAGTTTTTTTTTTTAAGTCCGGTCGCTCATATCAAATGGACGGTCCCACTACTAGGAAACGGCATACCGCCGGTGGACCAAATCCACTTACCGCTGGCGGACCAGGGTACCACGCCGATGATATATAACTGGCTACCGTTGGTGCACAAGTTTGGTACACTGGTGGTAGTTTAGGTAATGTTGGCGCAAAATGCAATACGCCGGGATGTCTGTTCGGAAGATAGAAAAAGTCACGGTCACCCACCACCGAATATGTTCCCGTCCCTCTTCAATTATTATTTAACATCCATGGACACTTTTAAGTTAGGACCCTAAAAACTAAAAAATCGCAATCGGGTCCATAGAATCCTCCTGGTTGTACTGTTGCTCCTCGCCGTCTTGCTCCGCCAAGTGTCGTGGTATCGTCACGGCATATGCCATAGGGTGGCTAATCGAAGTGGTCCCTGAGGGATCTCACGGCGGTATCCGGATGCGGGTATGGGCACGAGCGACACGGCGACGTACCCAGGTTCGAGGCCCTCCGATGGAGGTAAAACCTCTACTCCTGCTATGAGTGTATATGATGATCACACAATACAATGGTGCTCCTAGAGCTGTGTCCGGCTGCTCCTGGGAGGCTAAGGGAGACGATGGTCTCTCTCTCTGGGCAGCTCTATGGGTGGAGTGGAGTAAGAATGATTGATCGATCGATCCCCTGCACGAGAGGGGGTAGTGCGGCTTATATAGGCGCTGGCACTTTACATATAAGACCCTATACTTTACTGGCCGGCTGGGCCGGCTTCGGCTTCCGCTCCTTCCCGAGGCGGTGACGTCAGGAGTGGTTGAGGCATCGTGGCCTGTCCCATCCGGCTGCCACGGTCAGCGGTATGGAGAGGAGCTGCCCCTGTCGCCGTCAGCCACTGTAGCCGGTACGGATCGTCGTAAGCCCTGACGGCCTGTCCGGCGCGCGGCACTATTGCTCCACAAAGGTTCCCGCACTTTACGGAAGATGGAGTCAGCGTGGACTTTAGGAACCCGGATCACCAACCCGGTTCCTTCCAGTGCAAGACTCGCCAGCCTCGAGTCGGTCTGAGGTACAAACCCCAGTCGGATATGGCTTGTAGAAGCCGGCCCAGCCACAGCATTGGCGGCCGTAGCCAGGCCGACTAGGACCTAGAGCCAGCCGGCTTCCGGACCAGCCGGCCACGGCGCCAGCCGGCTGCTCCTCAGCCGGCCTTTGCCGCGAGCCGCCGGTGGCCAGCCGCTGCTCCGCGTCCATTGCCCTATCCGGGTCTTCCCGACATTAGCCCCCGGTCGGCAAGGTCCGGCGTCTAGAAGGACCTAGGCAGGTTTTCCTGGCTTCTCGAATATACTTGACGGCACTTGGAGGGGCCGACTGAGAATTTCCATTCAGCCGGCTGCGCCCTCATCCGGCTCGTTCATGCCGGCTGCTTCTAGCCGGCCGCTTTTTACACTTGTACAGCTTTCGCTTTCTCGCAAGTTTTGGCGGAGTCTCCGCCTTGTTGACGACTTTTAGTCCGGGTTGAACTTATTGCCCGGCTCCGGCTTGCGGCGCACCGGAGCCTCCGCCGCCTCGGGTCCCGCGCCCGACTTGACCGGTCTGACGCCTGGCGCTGCGGTCGGTTCGTCTGGTCACATCAATGTCCCTCCGGATCCGGTGCGGTAGTGGGCGACGTGGTGTGGCCGTTTTCGGTAACCGTCGTGGTCGTGGGAGGAGTTACGGCGCAGTAAATCCCGATCGTGGCCCACGATCGCCACGTGGCCGCGCAACTGGCGTGCCAGGCGGCTATAAATGCCCCCGGTAGCGGCACCGAGGCGCCCTTCTTCTTCCTCGCATTCTTCGCTCACACTTCTGCTTTTCTTCGCTCGAGCGCTCCGTCGCACGCCAATACTCCTGGCGAACTCCGGCGAGCAGCTGCCCCGACGTTCTCCCGCCGGGCCGCCGCCGCCTCTCCACCAATCCGGCGCCACGGGGCCGCGCGTCTCGACGGAGCGTCCTCAGCCGCCGCCGTCGCCGCCGCCGTCGCAAGGCTCTTCGTCGCCGTTCCGCCTCTCCTGGACTTCTTCCTCTTCGTCGACAATGGCCTCCCCCAGCGGATCGTGGAGGGGCTCATACATGCGGGAGGATGACATCGAGCGGCTGGTGCGCCTCCGCCGGATCCCGTCGGCGGTGGTCTGGCGGGCGCCCGGCGAGGAGATGGAGCCCGAGCCGCGGCCCGGCGAGCGCGTCGTCTTCGGCGCGCATGCGGATCGCGGGCTGGGCCTGCCGGCTTCAACCTTCTTCCGGCAGTTCCTGGACAACCGGCCTGCAGCCGCACCACCCGCCGGCCAACGCGTGCGTCCTCCTCACCTGCTTCGTGGTGTTCATGGAGGCCTACGCCGGCTTGTGGCCAGACATCGACCACGGAGCCGGCTGTTCTACTTGAAGGCGCAAACCACCGAGGGCCGCTGCGAGCTCTGCGGCGCCGCCTCGATCTACACTCGGCCTGGTACGCCTTTCCCCAAGATCCCCACCGTTGACTCGGTGAAGAACCGGCAGATGTCGTTCTTCTATGTGCGCAACGAGGGGCAACTCGTCGACCGGATCAATCTGCCGGAGTATAATCCGGCCCTCCGATCGGCCGGATCAATCGGAGCTACAACGCCCGCTCGTCGAATCCGGACGCCGAGGTGAACCAGCTCGGGACTTCTTGGGGGCAGCCGTCGAGAGCGGGCTGACTGCGGAGGATCTCCTCTCGCACCATCGCTGAGCGCCGGGTGCTGCCGCTCCGCAGGCGCACCCACAAAATCGGGCATATGTCCGGCCGGTTCGACCCGAACCGGACGTCCGTGGCGGTGCTCACCAAGGCCTGTGGCCAGCCGGGTGAACTACATCACCAAGGCGAACGTGGCGGACGATCGGAGCTACGGGCTGGCGCCCACGACAGTGGACCACCTACCCGAGCAGGTAAGCTTGTGTTTTTCGCCGGCTTTCGGCTTGCGGCTGCGAGGCCGACTTCCTTTTGCTTCCGCCAATTTTTGGCTTGTTGTTTGCTCATGCTTTTTCTGTCCTTCTAGCTCTTTGAGTGCCGTAACACCGAGGACGGCGACCGGCGATGAGGAGGTGGACGCCGGATCACGTCGATCCGGCTGACCAAGCCGGCGACCAGGCTGGCGACGACGACCTGCCGCAGGCGCCCGATCTAGGCGGCCAGGGGGAGCACAATCCGCCCCCTCACCGCAGAGCAGCAGAGGACGAGGAGCCGGCGACGTCCGGCACGGGGCCGATCCCGGCCGTGCCTCTGCGCGTGAGGCCGCCAAGCACCACGGCGACTTCGGCGCGCCAGGGGGAAGAAGGGCCAGCGAGCCTCGCTCCACCGCCGCCTTGGAGGCGAAGGCGAAGAAGCTCCGCCGGCAGCAGCCGAAGAAGGTTCGGAGCAGGCCGGGTGAGTTCTCTTTCTCTTTCTTGTTTGATTCCTTTTCTTTCCTTACTTTTTATGCTTATCTTCTCTTTGTTTGTCCGGCTAGGGCTCCCATCAAGTTTGCCCAGGGCGGCGGCTCCCGGCAGGCTCCGCGCGTCGCGTCGCCGCCGCTGCGCCAAAGGAGGGAGCCGACGCCGCAGCCTTCATCGCGCGCTCCTACGCCACCGCCGCGCGGGCATCGCGCCTTCCGCAGGGGCACCTTCCTTCGCCGTGCCGCTGGCCTCAGCGCCGATCGCGGCACGCGGGTCGAGCCGACTCGGCGGCCGACGCCGGACGACATGTTCCCGCGCCGGACTCGCCTCCGGACCCCGCCGCCGGGCCGGCCGGGGCATGCCGCCTTCACCCGGAGCCGAGCCGGAAAGGCTGCACCGTCCGCGACCGGAGCCGGAGCCGGCAGGCTGCGCCGCCGCGACCGGAGCCGGCGCCCGCCGAGCATGGTGGTGCTGGATGGGAGCCCGGAGGGGGCACCTCGTGCGCCGGAGACAGGCTGCGCCGGCCGGGCCATCTGCTGCGCCCGGAGCGTCGCCGCCGCCGGAGCCGACGAGGGGTGAGCCAACCAGGCGGGAGCCGGCAAGGGATGAGCCGGCGCGCACGGAGGGCGCCGACTCGCGCGCACTGGTGAGGACGGAGACCCCATCAGCGTCGCAGCAGGGCCTGCATGTGGCCAAGGGCGCACTTCTTCTTCAGGTGCCGTCCGCCTCCGACTCCAGCCTCGGCTCGGCTGCCACCATGGAGCAGGCGTGGCTCCGCGCCGACTCCTACGAGGTGACCAGCCGGGAGGGGAACCCTGGCCAAGCATCGGTGGAGATGTTCTTCTCCAGCCTGCAGGCCCACCTCAAGGCCAGGGCTGCCGAGACCGCGGCCAGCGTTGCCAAGGTGGAGGAAGCCGGCAAGGTAAGCTTTATCTGTTTTTTGATTTGGTTATCATCCTGGTAGCCCTCCGAGGCATGGGCCGGCTGCTTGGAGCCGGCCCGGGTTTCGCCTAGCCGACTGACTTTCTCTTTTCCTTAGGCCGTGATGGATCGGCGCACCACTTTGTACAATCGCGCCGTTACCCATTACCACAAGGCCAAGCTGGACCGGGCCGACTTGGCCCGCGAGCTGGAAACCGCCAAGGGTGAGCTCTTGCTTCTTTCGACTCGACGTCTTATTTTCTTTTGAATCTTCGTTGGCTGACGTTTCTTTCCGGCTGCCTCGCAGTTGAAGCCGCCAAGGTCCCGCGGCTGGAGTCGGATCTCCGGGCTGCTCGCGCCCAGTGCGCCGAGAGCGGCGGGCCGTTCTTCAGCCGCCAAGCTCAAGCTAGCTGAGCAGGAGCTGGCACGACTGCGCCTGCTGGAGCAGAACCACCTCTCCGAGCTCAACTCCCTTAGGACGGCGGAGAAGGAGAAGGTGGACGATCTGAGCCGGCGGCTAACGGAGGTGGAGAAGCAGCGGCTTGTGCTGCAAGAGGAGGTCACCGCCAAGTCCACGGAGCTGACGGCTACCGCCAAGCGCTGGACGGATGAGATTGGCGCACTTGATCGCGGCTTGGCGGGTGAGTGCACCTCAGTGTTCCTTTCCCTTTGCCGGCTTTCGGCTGTCGGCTGCCGGCTTTCGTTGGCAGCCGGCAGCAGAAACTTCTTATGTCTTCTACCTCCATCTTCGGGCTGGTGGCAGTCGGTTCTTGCCGGCTGCCGCCAGGCTTTTCCTTTTGGCTTAGGACTTCGAAAATTTGCATTTTTCAGCTTATTTCGGCTTTGATGATTTCTGACTTGCTTTTTCTTGCAGCGGCCTTCCCAGAGACGCAGGACGCGGCTTTGGCAGCCGTTGGCGCTGCGCGCGAGTCCAGGAGGCAGGAGACCGGCGAGGGCAGCTCGGAGTATTTCTCCATGGAGGATCATATGGCGTCCATGGCTGCCCGCGTCGAGCCCATCACCAAGCTCGGCTGGGAGCTCCGGAAGGCGGTTGAGGAGCTGGCGCCGATGCTGTGGCCTGAGGAGACGGTGCCGCAAGATATCTCCAGCCTCACCTCCCTGATGGAGCGGGCGCCGGATCGCTTCCTCGACTGGAAGGAGTCGGCCACGCGCGCTGGCGCCGACATGGCGCTGTCCTTCGTCCTCTCTTGGTACAACGAGGTGGACCTGGGGCAGCTTGAGTTCCGGCGAGCCGGCGTGGAGGACCAGCTCCCAGCCGAACTCAAGGCTACCCGTCTTGCCCGAGCCAGCGCCATCGCCGACTTCGTCGACAAGGGCGCCTTCGTCGCGGACCCGAACCCTCCTCCATCCGATGAAGATTACATGGAAGATGAGGAGGCGGAAGACGCGCCCGAGGACGACCCGGCAGCCGGCTCCGCTGATGCCCCTCCGGCTTAGTTTACCTGCTTTTCAGTTGTTCTTTTGCCAAGACAATTTATTAAATCCCCGGGATGCCGGGTGCGCGTGTATGAATATTATCGTCCTTTAATTATGTCACACTTTAATGTGTTTGTTAATCATTTGTGTGCCGAGTTGCTTTCTTCCGACTCGTTCGCTTTTTCCCATCCGCCCCACTCTTTGGCTGTGCTCTTGCCGGTCGTACGTCCGACTTGCGATCCGTCGCCGGATCAAGAGCGGGCCGCTGGGTGAGGCTGACAGTATTTCAGTCGGACGAGCTGAATTCGGCAATCCGGCACTTATATGAAAAGTTGCAAGTCAACTCGCTCTTACTCTTTCCCTTAGTCGTTTTTCGCGTGCCGGCTCCCTAGGCCTTACTCCCGCCAGCCGGACAGCCGGGTTGCGGTCTGTAGCTGGATCGGAAGCCGGCTGTCGGAAACCGGATCACGTTACTGAGCCGACCGTGTGAGAGGGTTCAAGTCAATTGGCGAAACAGAGGTAAAGTACGCGAAAAACTTGTCGGAAACGGCGCTCTTGGCGCGTGCTTTTTCATAGCTTACAAAAGGGATACAAGGGATACATACATTCCTGCTCTCATGTCTAAAATGGGCGGAGTAAGTTGACATTCCAGGGACGTTTAGTCTCCTCGTCAGCCTTGTCCGGCTTGTTTTTCTTAGCCTCTTGGGCATCTATGAGATAGTAGGAATCATTGCCTACTGCCTTGCTCACGATGAAGGGACCCTCCCATGGGGATGACAGTTTATGCTGTCCGGCTGTCCGCTGGATCAGCCGGAGCACTAGGTCTCCTTCTCGGAATGCTAAGGGCTGGACCTTCCGGCTGTGATAGCGTCGGAGGCTTTGCTGGTAGATAGTAGATCTAGACGCAGCAGCAGCCGGGCCTCTTCGACCAGGTCAACTCCATCTTCGCGGGCTTCTTTGGCCTCAGCTTCAGTGTAAAGCTTGATCCTTGGCGCGTCGTGCTCGATATCAGTCGGCAGGACGGCTTCGGCCCCGTATACGAGGAAAAATGGTGTGAAGCCGACTGAGCGGTTTGTCGTCGTGCGTAGGCTCCACAGCACATTGGGCAGCTCTTCAATCCAGCAGCCGGCTGCTCGCTCGAGCGGCTCCATCAGCCGGGGCCGGATGCCGGCTAGGACTAAGCCGTTAGCCTTTTCCACCTGTCCGTTGGACTCTGGGTGTGCCACAGAAGATAGGGCCATCCGGATCCCCATTTCCCCGCAATAGCGAGAGAAGATGCCTTGGGAGAAATTGCTGCCGTTGTCGGTGATAATGCTGTGGGGGTAGCCGAATCTCACAATGTTTTCCTTGAGGAATGTGACGGCTGTGGACCCGTCCAGTTTCTTTATCGGCTTGGCTTCAATCCACTTGGTGAATTTGTCAATCATCACCAAGAGATGTGTCATGCCGCCTCGCGCCGTTCTGAATGGGCCTACCATATCCAAGCCCCATACGGCAAATGGCCATGTGATGGGGATGGTTTTTAAGGCGGAAGCCGGCTGGTGTCTCTTCTTTGCGAAGCGCTGACAGCCGTTGAACTTCTTCACCAACTCTTCTGCGTCTTTGAGCGCAGTCGGCCAGTAAAAACCGTGCCGGAAGGCTTTGGCCACTATGGCTCTGGATGAGGCGTGATGTCCGCACTCTCCTTGATGGATTTCCCGTAGGAGTTCAATCCCTTCAGCCGGCTCGACGCACCGCTGGAACACCCCACTTACGCTGCGTTTGTACAGCTGGTGGTTGATGATGGTATAGGCCTTGGCCCTTCTCTCAATCTGCCTGGCCTGGACTCTATCCTCAGCAAAGACACCGTCGGTGAGGTAGGAGAGGAATTCTTGTGCCCATGAAGGTACGCATCTTATCTCGAATACGCTAACCAACAGGGCCTCCTGCGTGGGAGCTTCCGGATCCGACTGCATGGTCGCCGGGTTCGGCTTGCTAACCGGCGGGTTTGGCTTGCTAGCCCCCGAGTTTGGCGATGAAGCCCCCGGGTTGGACTGAGAAGTCCCCGGGTTCGGCATGGTAGCCGGCGGGTTCGGCTTGTTAGCCCCCGACTTGGGCGATGAAGCCCCCGGGTTTGGCTGAGAAGCCCCCGGGTCAGCCGGCACGAATATTGAATCCGAGTCCGGTGACGGTATGATGGACGGTTTCTTGAGAACCGCCAAGGCGATGCCCGGCGGAATGGCCTGCCGGGTTGAGCCAATCTTGGACAAGGCGTCAGCCGCCTCGTTGTTTGCCCGTGGCACATGGTGGAATTCGCAGCCGTCGAAGAAGCCGGATAGCTGCTGGACATGGAAGCGGTATGAGGCCATGTTGGCGTCCTTCGCGTCCCAGTCGCCAGATGCTTGCTGTATGACCAAGTCGGAGTCGCCGAAGCAAAGTATGCGACGCACGCCAATCTCCTTGGCCAGCTTCAGCCCATGGATGAGCGCTTCGTACTCCGCCACATTGTTAGATGCGGCGAAGTGGATCTGCAGGACGTAGTCCAGCTGGTCTCCCTTGGGAGAGGTGATGACGATGCCGGCTCCCAAGCCGTTGCGCATCTTCGAGCCGTCGAACTGCATCTTCCAGTGTGTGGAATCCGGCACAGGCGGCAGGTACTGCATCTCAGCCCGGGCCGACGAAGAAGTCCGCGAGGATCTGCGACTTGATGGTTGTGCGTGGCTCGTAGAGGATGGTGTGGGCGGCTAGCTCCAGGGCCCACTTGGCAACCCGGCCGTTGGCATCCTTGCTGCCGATGATTTCCGCCAAGGGCGCTGTGGCAACCACCTTGATGGGGTGTTCTTGGAAGTAGTGCTTCAGCTTCTTGGCCGCCATGTAGACGCCGTAGGTGACTTTCTGGTAGTGGGGGTAGTTTTGCTTCGACTGGGAGAGCACTTCGCTAAGGTAATAGACTGGACGTTGGACCAGCTGCTCCCTGCCGTCTTCTTTGCGCTCCACCACCAGGACAACGCTAACCACTCGATTGGTGGCTGCGATGTACAACAGCATCGGCTCCATTGAAGCCGGCGTTGCAAGGATTGGCGCGGTTGAGAGCACGCGTTTCAAGTCACGGAAGGCCTCATCCGCCTGCGGTGACCAGACGAATTTGTCCGCCTTCTTCATCAATTGATACAGGGGCAGTGCCTTCTCCCCCAGCCGGCTGACGAAGCGGCTCAAGGAAGCCAGGCAGCCAGCGAACTTCTGGACGTCCTTGAGACACTGCGGCAGTTCCATCTTCTCCAGGGCACTGATCTTGTCCGGGTTGGCTTCGATCCCTCGCTGAGAGACGAGGTAGCCAAGGAGCTGGCCAGACGGCACGCCGAATGTGCACTTGGCCGGGTTGAGCTTCATCCGAAATCTTCTCAGATTGGTGAAGGTTTCTCTCAGGTCATCAAGGAGGGTAGTCGTCTCCTTGGTCTTTACAACGACATCATCCACATATGCGTGAACGTTTCTGCCGATTTGATCCTGTAAGCATTTTTGCATGCACCTTTGGTAGGTGGCGCCTGCATTTTTCAAGCCGAACGGCATAGTCGTGTAGCAATAAGCCCCGTACGGGGTAATGAAGGAAGTCTTTATTTGATCAGCCGGATTCAAAGGAATCTGGTGGTAGCCTGAATAGGCGTCTAGGAAAGACAACAGTTCACAGCCGGCAGTCGAGTCTATGACTTGATCTATGCGCGGCAGGGGGAAGGGATCCTTCGGGCACGCCTTGTTCAGGCTGGTGTAGTCGATACACATGCGCCAGGAGCCGTTCCTCTTCAAAACCAGGACCGGGTTCGCCAACCAGTCCGGGTGCAGCACTTCCATGATGAAGCCGGCAGCTAGGAGCCGGGCGATTTCTTCACCGATGGCCTTCCTTCGTTCTTCGGCGAAGCGCCTGAGAGGCTGCTTCACCGGCTTGGCTTCAGGCCGGACGTGGAGGTGGTGCTCAGCCAACTCCCTCGGCACACCCGGCATGTCTCTTGGAGTCCACGCGAAGATGTCCCGATTCTCACGGAGGAAGCTGGTGAGCTCGCTTTCCTATTTCTTGCTCAAGCCGGCACCGATGGTGACGTACTTGTCCGGCTGCGCCGGGTCCAGCATTATCTTCTTGGTGTTGTCGGCCGGCTGGAAGTGAGTCGTCCCAGCCGGGTTGCCTGCAGCCGGCATGTCTGTCTGCGCGGCCTTGGCGAGGGCGACGGCGTCGCGGATGAGCTACTTCTCGGTGGCGATGACCAGCGTCTGGGCCATCTTGGAGCTCTGCGTGGCGCAGTCCATGGAGCGGCGATAGTCGCCGGCTACGGTGATGACCCCCTTGGGGCCAGGCAGCTTCATCTTCAGGTACCCATAATGGGGCACCGCCATGAACTTGGTCAGGGCCGGCCTGCCCAGGAGCGCGTGGTAGGGACTCACGAGGTCCACCACCTCGAACTCGATTCTCTCGGTGCGGAAGTGGTCCGGCTTCCCGAACATCACCTCCAGCGTGATCCGGCCGATCGGCTGGCAGCAGTGGCCTGGCACGATGCTATGGAAGACGGTGGGGGTGGGGCGCAACTCGGCCTCTTGGATGCCCAGCTTGCGGGCGGTGTCGCGGTAGAGGATGTTGATGCTGCTGCCGCCATCGATGAGGACGCGCGAAAAACGCACGCTGCGCCGGGTTGTGCCGATAGTGGGGTCGAGGACCATGGCGTAGCTGCCCGGCTTCGGCAGGACAGCCGGGTTATCGCGGCGATCAAAAGTGATGGCCTGCTCTGACCAGTTTAGGTACTGGGGGACCGGCGGTATGACCGCATTGACCTCGAGGGAACGGCTCTGCTGGCTCGTCTTGTCCTCGGGCTCGGAGGTGAAGATGATGTAGGTAGCATCTTCGGCCAGATATCGGCCGGCATGGTGCACTTGGTTAGTGATACGTCTCCGACGTATCGATAATTTCTTATGTTCCATGCCACATTATTGATGTTATCTACATGTTTTATGCACACTTTATGTCATATTCGTGCATTTTCTGGAACTAACCTATTAACAAGATGCCGAAGTGCCGCTTTGTTTCTGCTGTTTTTGGTTTCAGAAATCCTAGTAAGGAAATATTCTCGGAATTGGACGAAATCAAAGCCCAGGGGCCTATTTTCTCACGAAGCTTCCAGAAGTCCGAAGGAGAGACGAAGAGGGGCCACGGAGGGGCCACACCCTAGGGCGGCGCGGCCCCCCCCTTGGCCGCGCGGCCCTGTGGTGTGGGGCCCCCGTGCCGCCTCTTGACCTGCCCTTTCGCCTATAAAAAGTCTCCGTGACGGAACCCCAAGCATCGAGAACCACGATACGGAAAACCTTCCAGAGACGCCGCCGCCGCCGATCCCATCTCGGGGATCCAGAGATCGCCTCCGGCACCCTGCCGGAGAGGGGAATCATCTCCCGGAGGACTCTACGCCGCCATGGTCGCCTCCGGTGTGATGTGTGAGTAGTCTACCCCTGGACTATGGGTCCATAGCAGTAGCTAGATGGTTGTCTTCTCCCCATTGTGCTATCATTGTCGGATCTTGTGAGCTGCCTAACATGATCAAGATCATCTATCTGTAATTCTATATGTTGCGTTTGTTGGGATCCGATGAATAGAGAATACTTGTTATGTTGATTATCAAAGCTATGCTTATGTGTTGTTTATGATCTTGCATGCTCTCCGTTATTAGTAGATGCTCTGGCCAAGTTGATGCTAGTAACTCCAAGAGGGAGTATTTATGCTCGATAGTGGGTTCATGCCTCTGTGAATCTGGAGGAGTGACAAGAACCACTAAGGTTATGGATGTGCTGTTGCCACTAGGGATAAAACATTAGTGCTATGTTCAAGGATGTAGTCACTAGTTACATTACGCGCAATACTTAATGCAATTGTCTGTTGTTAGCAACTTAATACTAGAGGGGGTTCGGATGATAACCTGAAGGTGGACTTTTTAGGCATAGATGCAGTTGGATGACGGTCTATGTACTTTGCCGTAATGCCCAATTAAATCTCACTATACTCATCATGATATGTATGTGCATGGTCATGCTCTCTTTATTTGTCAATTGCCCAAGCGTAATTTGTTCACCCAACATGCTGTTCGTCTTATGGGAGAGACACCTCTAGTGAACTGTGGACCCCGGTCCAATTCTCTTTACTGAAATACAATCTACTGCAATATTGTTCTACTGTTTTCTGCAAACAATCATCTTCCACACAATACGCTTAACTCTTTGTTACAGCAAGCCGGTGAGATTGACAACCTCACTGTTTCGTTGGGGCAAAGTACTTTGGTTGTGTTGTGCAGGTTCCACGTTGGCGCCGGAATCTCTGGTGTTGCGCCGCACTACATCCCGCCGCCATCAACCTTCAACGTGCTTCTTGGCTCCTCCTGGTTCGATAAACCTTGGTTTCTTTCTGAGGGAAAACTTGCTGCTGTGCGCATCATACCTTCCTCTTGGGGTTGCCCAACGAACGTGTGAAATACACGCCATCAAGCATATTTTCTCGGGCGCGTTGCCGGGGAGATCAAGACACGCTGCAAGGGGAGTCTCCACTTCTCAATCTCTTTACTTTGTTTTTGTCTTGCTTAGTTTTATTTACTACTTTGTTTGCTGCACTAAATCAAAATACAAAAAAATTAGTTGCTAGTTTTACTTTACTTGTTATCTTGTTTGCTATATCAAAAACACAAAAAAATTAGTTTACTTGCATTTACTTTATTCATCATGTTTCCTTTTAATTTTACCACAAAAAACATACCGGTAGGACGTGGGTCTATAGTTGGGAGAAATAATATAGAAGAATTTTTCAATCATGTTAGTACTATTGAAAATTTTGAAGATAGACACTTGGTAGACCTTGCGCCTACTTATGAAATTGCTGCTGCACATTTAGTTCGCTTGTTGGAAACTAAATTTGTTAATCTTAATCCTATAATCCAACACATGTTCTTCACACTTGGCGATATGGAAGAAGGGGAAAAGAAAGATTTTGTATTAGAAACCCTTCTTAGAGAATTTGGTGGTCTAGCAAGAGAAGCTAGAAAGGTGTTTGCTAAATTTAATATGCTTGGTTCTCCTACTAATTTTGTTAGTCTCCTTGAAAAGATGGATATGGATAGAATAAGATTCACTAATAATATTGATGATGGAGGGGAGATAAAAGCACCAATACCATGTAAGCTCTTAGCTATGAATGATGCATTAGAAAATAACTATGCTTGGCTAGTTCCTGAAAATTTGTTTGATGAGAGTAGCACGCCTAAGACTAATGAAAAGGGAGATGCTGAAACTTATGTATCCAATATACTATGCCTAGTTGAGAAAACTCCACACCCCGCTGAGAATGCATCACCCTTCGATAATACTTGATACACACTTTCTGCGCCTAGCTGAAAGGCGTTAAAGAAAAGCGCTTATGGGAGACAACCCATGTTTTTACCTACAGTACTTTGTTTTTATTTTGTGTCTTGGAAGTTGTTTACTACTGTAGCAACCTCTCCTTATCTTAGTTTTGTGTTTTGTTGTGCCAAGTTAAGCCGTTGATAGAAAAGTAAGTACTAGATTTGGATTACTGCACAGTTCCAGATTTCTTTGCTGTCACGAATCTGGGTCCACCTCCCTGTAGGAAACTCAGAAAATTAAGCCAATTTACGTGCATGATCCTCAGATATGTACGCAACTTTCATTCAATTTGAGCATTTTCATTTGAGCAAGTCTGGTGCCATTTTAAAATTCGTCAATACGAACTGTTCTGTTTTGACAGATTCTGCCTTTTATTTCGCATTGCCTCTTTCGCTATGTTGGATGAATTTCTTTGATCCACTAATGTCCAGTAGCATTATGCAATGTCCAGAAGTGTTAAGAATGATTGTGTCACCTCTGAATATGTCAATTTATAATGTGCACTAACCCTCTAATGAGTTGTTTCGAGTTTGGTGTGGAGGAAGTTTTCAAGGATCAAGAGAGGAGTATGATGCAACATGATCAAGGAGAGTGAAAGCTCTAAGCTTGGGGATGCACCCGGTGGTTCACCCCTGCATATATCAAGAAGACTCAAGCGTCTAAGCTTGGGGATGCCCAAGGCATCCCCTTCTTCATCGACAACATTATCAGGTTCCTCCCCTGAAACTATATTTTTATTCCATCACATCTTATGTGCTTTTTCTTGGAGCATCGGTTTGTTTTTGTTTTTGTTTTGTTTGAATAAAATGGATCCTAGCATTCACTTTATGGGAGAGAGACACGCTCCGCTGTAGCATATGGACAAGTATGTCCTTGGTTTCTACTCATAGTATTCATGGCGAAGTTTCTCCTTCGTTAAATTGTTATATGGTTGGAATTGGAAAATGATACATGTAGTAATTGCTATAAATGTCTTGGGTAATGTGATACTTGGCAATTGTTATGCTCATGATTAAGCTCTTGCATCATATACTTTGCACCCATTAATGAAGAAATACATAGAGCATGCTAAAATTTGGTTTGCATATTTGGTTTCTCTAAGGTCTAGATAATTTCTAGTTTTGAGTTTGAACAACAAGGAAGACGGTGTAGAGTCTTATAATGTTTTCAATATGTCTTTTATGTGAGTTTTTCTGCACCGGTTCATCCTTGTGTTTGTTTCAAATAAGCCTTGCTAGCCTAAACCTTGTATCGAGAGGGAATACTTCTCATGCATCCAAAATACTTGAGCCAACCACTATGCCATTTGTGTCCACCATACCTACCTACTACATGGTATTTTCCGCCATTCCAAAGTAAATTGCTTGAGTGCTACCTTTAAAATTCCATCATTCACCTTTGCAATATATAGCTCATGGGACAAATAGCTTTAAACTATTGTGGTATTGAATATGTAATTATGCACTTTATCTCTTATTAAGTTGCTTGTTGTGCGATAACCATGTTTACTGGGGACGCCATCAACTACTCTTTATTGAATTTCATGTGAGTTGCTATGCATGTTCGTCTTGTCTGAAGTAAGAGAGATCTACCACCATATGGTTAAGCATGCATATGTTAGAGAAGAACATTGGGCCGCTAACTAAAGCCATGCTCCATGGTGGAAGTTTCAGTTTTGGACAACAATCCTCAAATCTCAAATGAGAAAATTATTAATTGTTGTTATATGCTTATGCATAAAAGAGGAGTCCATTATCTGTTGTCTATGTTGTCCCGGTATGGATGTCTAAGTTGAAGAATAATCAATAGCGAGAAATCCAATGCGAGCTTTCTCCTTAGACCTTTGTACAGGTGGCATAGAAGTACCCCTTTGTGACACTTGGTAAAAACAATGCATTGTGATGATCCGGTAGTCCAAGCTAATTAGGACAAGGTGCGGGCACTATTAGTATACTATGCATGAGGCTTGCAACTTGTAAGATATAATTTACATGATACATATGCTTTATTACTACCGTTGACAAAATTGTTTCATGTTTTCAAAATCAAAGCTCTAGCACAAATATAGCAATCGATGCTTTTCCTCTATGGAGGACCATTCTTTTACTTTCAATGTTGAGTCAGTTCACCTATTTCTCTCCACCTCAAGAAGCAAACACTTGTGTGAACTGTGCATTGATTCCTACATACTTGCTTATTGCACTTATTATACACTACAACAAAACAGAGCTTTGGTAACACAATCACGTAACACCGAGTAAAATATGTTACAGGAAAAATTGCAGTAACACGTAATTTGTGTGCCAACGGCCGATAGTAACACAAACAATATAAGTCCCTAAATTGTGTTACAAAGATATCGACGAAGTAACATATAAATATGTGTGGGAGGTAATGTGATACAAAATATATTGACATAGTAACATCGAGATATGTGTTGGCATGAGGGTGTTACAAACTTTAGTGCGAGTAACACATAATCTTGTGTCGATCGATAGTGTTACAAGCTCTATTATAGGACCGATCCCGAGTTTTGGGGGTCGTTGGGCGAAACTAGAACCGAGCGGCACATAATATTTATGCATAAAAATTGTATTGGATATATATATTGCATAAACCTATCGATAAAATATACTCCATCCGTACCACAAAACTTGTCTTAGAATTTCAAATTTTGGATGCATATAGATACTAGAGGGTATCTAGATACATCCAAATTTTACCAAATATAGGACCAAGAGTGAGTATAGGCAGTTGTTTCGGCCCCTGCACCACATGCTAATTCACCAGATTCATCCCTCTATTTGATGCTTGTGGTCGATGTCCGAGACTACAAATTCTTACTAGGTTGACTATTCTTTCCCCTTCCCTCGTTTCTCTGCTATGAATTCATGTCTTTTTGCAGTTCAAATTCTCGCTGGATATTTGATTAGTGAAAAGATATGGTTTTTTCTCATTTTTTGTAAATATGTTTTTAATAATTTTAATAAATATGCCGTGTCTCATGGTCAAAAAAGGTGAAGAGATAGGGTTCAGGATTACAAACGAAGCTATATGTAATTTAAGTGGTGGCAGTGCTCGTAATGTCAACAGAAAATATCGTAAATAAAAAGGGGCCAAAACTAGTATTTTTGCTTTTATTATTATGTCATATAGATGTATTATAAGTTGACTTGTTTAATATTTAATTAAATATGAAAACATAAAATACAATTAATGTGTTTCGATATTTTTTTAATAACTCCTGCTTTTTTTAGTCTTTTTACTAACTTCTTTGAGCGGGCCTGAAAGTTTTTCGACCCACGCGGGAAAGACAGGCGCGTAAATCAAAAATTCACAGGACTATAAGTGGGCCTAGGCTGGAGAGCCTTTATCATTATCTTCTCCCGCCGGGATGCTCGCCCTGACGGATCACGATCAGCGCTCCATCTTCCCCGCCGCCGCCGCCACAGCGGCACAACCCCCGCAGCCGTGCCTTGTCTTCATCCTCCTCCTTCCTCTGCGTCCTCCCGTGCGCAGCGCATCGATGCCCATGGTCTGCGGCGCGCAATCCCCTCGCCCCCCTCCTTCCTCCGTGTTCTCCACGTACATCAGATCGGTAGAGGGCATCTCCATCTCGACCGTCATCCCAGAAGGCATCGGGCTCAAGCTCGACTCGTAGTGCCCTCTTCTCGTGGAGAGCCGTGTCCTTGCTGTGTTTCTGTCAGTGCGTCGCAGGCGCATTGCTCTCTTGGAGCCAGCCACGCTCACCCCGCTCCCACGGATCCCGACCCGCCCGCCAATCAGGATGAAGAAGCACAGAAGAATGACGACGATCTGGTGAGTGCCCCATCCTTCTCTCCCCCAACTCCGTATGTGGCCGCGCCCGTAGTCATGACTAGGGGCTATCTCGGTTTTATCTGATGTTTTGCTCATCCTGATGTGTCTGTTGTTAGGTGCTGCCAGAGGAGAGATTCGAGGAGCACCTCCAGCTCTACGTCATGAGGATGTTTAGTCTTGTGCCTGGGCGAGCCTATCCATCTACAGCTCACGGGAACAGGAGACTGATCGAGCCTAGCATTATTAGCGATTTTCTGTGCAAGTATTACGTCAGTTTTGACAGGAGGAAGTATTCAGTCATTATTAAATAAATATGCAACTCTAAAGAGTGAAGCTTGCATTTAAGCATGAGAATAGTTTCTTCTGTTGTATAGAAAACCATATGTGACGTGTTTCTATGTTCATGAGAATTTCTTAATTTATCATCTTGTTATTATCTCAAACAAATTCATTGTCTTAGTTCTAGGAATGGAGTTAGCCTGTGCCAGTTTGCTTAGGTGCTGAACATTGAATTGGCTCAGATAACTGAAGTAAGCGTCCTCCTTTCCAGTTGTTTATTAGTGTGCTTTTAGAACGTGTGCTTAGTGTTATGCTTTTGTTTTTCATTTTTTTTATTATATTCATTGTAGCCTGTCCTCTAGCAGCAGTAGTGAATGTTATGCCATATATTTTTGCTTCAGATCAATCATTAAGAGAAAGGGAAAACAATAGGTACTTCTCTTTGGCTGCATACATGGTTCGTTATTAAGAACAATGGTTATTTGTACGCCCAAATGATGTTCTTGACTTCTTGGTATAAGCGGCTGTGTCCTTTTAGATACTGAACATAATTAGCAAACCACATAATTAGTTCACACCAATACAAAGAATTATTAGGAAACCGCATAATTAGCAAATGAAGTAATTGTTGTTTGGACTATGTTTTGGTGCCATCTCGTGGTGAACCTTGTAGCTCATAAATACTTTTCATTCTCGCATGCGTTCCGCCAAAGTGAAACCTCACTAACTTTGACTACATTTATTGAGATAATTATGTATATTTACAATATCTAATGCATACCATTGTAAAATATACTTCATGATAATTCGGATGGTATTGATTTGAGTTTCTAGATGTTGTTTTTGGTATAAATTTGGTCAAAGTTTACATGAGTTGACTTTGATAAAATCTTATAGGCACTATATTTTGGCATAGAGGGATTATATTGTTTACCTTCGCAGCTTATGGTAGAAAGATGTGTGGTAGGTAGAGGTATGTTTTGGTAAAGCCAAATTGAGGTGAAGGTGAACTTCTAGAAATATTTGGTTTCTTGTCAAACTGGGATTTTCTATGTAACTTCGATGACATTGTATGTTGTATTACCACAATGCGCATCAGATTATCACGTTGATATGTTTCCGAGGTTGGTTCATTTATAAGTTTGTTTGGGTTGTTATCGATTGCTATCACCCAAATATATGTCGATTGTGTAAAACTTTCGTAGCTGAATTTGTAGTTGCTTGTACGCTGGTTTAAGTTATTTTCTTAAATATTTTTACTATTTTTACGATGATTTAATCATAACTATAAAATCAAATGTTGTGTTGCAGATTCAAAAGCACGATGGTGGGAGTTGCAGTTGAAAGCTCAACAACAAATTAATGGAGAAGCCCAATAATTATTGTTAATTTAATAAGTATTGAGTGTTTTTCGGACTCATGAATTGAAAATGTAATGAAAGATGGTTTTTCTATAGTACAGCTTGTATGAATGATCTATTGATATATGAATAATATTGGTGTTGTTCTTATGTGATCTATATATTGTTGAGTCTGGCGTTTATGTTTCTGAATGTAATCAATTCATCCTTCTTTCCATTTACCAAGAATGTCAAATATGTGAAGTTATATATAAAAAATATATAAGTATGCATAAAATTATCGAGGAATTATGCAATGCAATACTAACGTATTAGTGTTACTACTTGTGTTACTTTTGGTTGACAATGTGTTACTTATCTGGTCGACAATCATCAGTTATTGTGTTACAATATTTGGATAAGTATGTTACTACTTGTGTTTCTAGAGCTAGAAAACTATGTTACTAGTATTGTTACTACATCTAGAAAGATGTTACTACATGTGTTCTTAAAGTTATAAATGGTGTTACTACCACATTTAGTAACACGTCTAATGCATGTTACTATAGCATAATTGTAACATTGTATTTAGCATCTAGGAACATTATTTTGTGTGACAGTGGACACATCTTAGTAACATGGCCTAAAGGAACACATCTCAAGTTGTGTTACTAAATGACCCAGTAACATGTTTTCAGACCTGTAGTAACACAAGAGTGTGTTACCAAAGCCATGTCCTGTTGTAGTGATATTACTCTATGTTGACAATATCCATGAGATATACATGTTACAAGTTGAAAGCAACCGCTGAAACTTAATCTTCTTTTGTGTTGCTTCAATACCTTTACTTTGAATTATTGCTTTATGAGTTAACTCTTATGCAAGACTTATTGATGCTTGTCTTGAAGTGCTATTCATGAAAAGTCTTTGCTATATGATTCACTTGTTTACTCATGTCATATACAATGTTTTGATCGCTGCATTCACTACATATGCTTTACAAATAGTATGATCAAGATTATGATGGCATGTCACTCCAGAAATTATCTGTGTTATCGTTTTACCTGCTCGGGACGAGCAGAACTAAGCTTGGGGATGCTGATACGTCTCCGACGTATCGATAATTTCTTATGTTCCATGCCACATTATTGATGTTATCTACATGTTTTATGCACACTTTATGTCATATTCGTGCATTTTCTGGAACTAACCTATTAACAAGATGCCGAAGTGCCGATTCTGTTTTCTGCTGTTTTTGGTTTCAGAAATCCTAGTAAGGAAATATTCTCGGAATTGGACGAAATCAAAGCCCAGGGGCCTATTTTCTCACGAAGCTTCCAGAAGTCCGAAGGAGAGACGAAGAGGGGCCACGGAGGGGCCACACCCTAGGGCGGCGCGGCCCCCTTGGCCGCGCGGCCCTGTGGTGTGGGGCCCCGTGCCGCCTCTTGACCTGCCCTTTCGCCTATAAAAAGTCTCCGTGACGAAAACCCCGCACCGAGAACCACGATACGGAAAACCTTCCGGAGACGCCGCCGCCGCCGATCCCATCTCGGGGATCCAGAGATCGCCTCCGGCACCCTGCCGGAGAGGGGAATCATCTCCTGGAGGACTCTACGCCGCCATGGTCGCCTCCGGTGTGATGTGTGAGTAGTCTACCCCTGGACTATGGGTCCATAGCAGTAGCTAGATGGTTGTCTTCTCCCCATTGTGCTATCATTGTCGGATCTTGTGAGCTGCCTAACATGATCAAGATCATCTATCTCGTAATTCTTTATGTTGCGTTTGTTGGGATCCGATGAATAGAGAATACTTGTTATGTTGATTATCAAAGCTATGCTTATGTGTTGTTTATGATCTTGCATGCTCTCCGTTATTAGTAGATGCTCTGGCCAAGTTGATGCTAGTAACTCCAAGAGGGAGTATTTATGCTCGATAGTGGGTTCATGCCTCTGTGAATCTGGAGGAGTGACAAGAACCACTAAGGTTATGGATGTGCTGTTGCCACTAGGGATAAAACATTAGTGCTATGTTCAAGGATGTAGTCACTAGTTACATTACGCGCAATACTTAATGCAATTGTCTGTTGTTAGCAACTTAATACCTGAGGGGGTTCGGATGATAACCCGAAGGTGGACTTTTTAGGCATAGATGCGGTTGGATGACGGTCTATGTACTTTGTCGTAATGCCCAATTAAATCTCACTATACTCATCATGATATGTATGTGCATGGTCATGCTCTCTTTATTTGTCAATTGCCCAACTGTAATTTGTTCACCCAACATGCTGTTCGTCTTATGGGAGAGACACCTCTAGTGAACTGTGGACCCCGGTCCAATTCTCTTTACTGAAATACAATCATCTTGCAATACTTGTTCTCTTGTTTCTGCAAACAATCATCTTCCACACAATACGGTTAACTCTTTGTTACAGCAAGCCGGTGAGATTGACAACCTCACTGTTTCGTTGGGGCAAAGTACTTTGGTTGTGTTGTGCAGGTTCCACGTTGGCGCCGGAATCTCTGGTGTTGCGCCGCACTACATCCCGCCGCCATCAACCTTCAACGTGCTTCTTGGCTCCTCCTGGTTCGATAAACCTTGGTTTCTTTCGAGGAAAACTTGCTGCTGTGCGCATCATACCTTCCTCTTGGGGTTGCCCAACGAACGTGTGAAATACACGCCATCGCTAGCCTGGTGGTGCTCGCGGTGGGCGTTCTCTGCGCGGGCTGGCCCCCCGGGCCCGCGGGCTGGGGGAGGGGGGGGGGCGGGGGGAGGGGTTTACCGCTTGTCAGCCGCTTCATGAAGTGGCAATCGCGGGTGGTGTGGTTGGAGGGGTTCTTGCCGCTGTGGTACTTGCACGGCGAGTCGAGCATCTGCTCGAAGGTGTACTTCGGCTTCCATTGCCGGTCTTGCTTCTCGGCGGCGCTGCCGCGCCGTCGCGTTGTCTGCCACGGCGGCTACGTGGGCGGAGCCGCATCGGCGGTCCGGCTGGTCACCGTGACGCTTGCCGCGGTAGTTGTCCCGCCGGCTGCCGTGCGAGGCGCCCTCGGCCGGCTTGTTGTTGTCTCTTCCGGCGGGGCCGGAGAAATTTCAGCCGGCGCCTTGCCGGCTTCCTCGCCCAGCGCGTGCTTGTCGGCGATGGCCATCAAGGCGGCCATCGACTTGGGGTGCTGCGGCGCAGCTTGTGCCACAACATGGTGTTGGGCCGACAGCCTCCCATGAAGAAGCCGATGGCTCGGATCTCGTGCACGCCCTCGCAGGAGTTGCGCATCTCGCACCAGCGCGTTAGGTATGCGCGATCCGTCTCGTCGGGCCCCGCTTGCACATCTCAAGCTGCCGGGGGCGACCCGGCCGGCGGTAGGTGCCGGTGAAGTTGCCGATGAAGGCCGCTTCGAAGTCCAGCCAGCCGTTTATGCCGCCGGCTGGCAGGTTGTTGAGCCATGTGCGGGCGGAGCCGACCAAAGATCGAGGGGAGTAGCGCACAGCCTGGCCGCTTGTTTCCTTTGGCAATGCCGACCGCGGTGGAGTAGTCCTGCAGCCAGTCCTCCGCTTGGCGGTGCCGTCGTACTTGGGGGTGTCGCGGGGAGCGTGAAGCCCTCAAGCGTGGGCTCGTTGGCGATGCGCGGGGCCCGAAGCACTTTGGGCCGGCTGGAGCTTCTTCTTCCGCAATGCAGGATTCGACCAGCCGGTCGAGGCGATCTCGGCGTCGGCGGGCTCGATGCGCGGGCCCAGCCGGAGTGTGCCGGCTGGCGTGTGCCGGCTGCTGCCGGAGCCGGCCGGTGCCGACGGCGGGGCTCGGAGTCTTGCTCCTGGTTCCGGCTCGGAGGAGGCCGGCTGCGGGCCGCTGCCGCCCGACCGGTGGCTCGGCCTGCTCGAGCTTGCGTGCGTGGCGCGGGAGTCATGGTGCCGGCTTGGCGCCGGGGAGGCGGACTCGGCCGCCGAGTCCCCGGCGCCTTCCCCGTCGTTGCTGCAGCTCCACGAGCGTGAGAAGCCTGGGGCATTGACATACCCGGGGTCGGCCGCCCGCTCGGTGGCTGCGCCGAGCAGCCTCGATTACCCGCTTGGTCCGGCGGCGTAACTCCTTCGCCCGAAGGCGATTCAGCTCTTCTGCGGCGGCTTGTGCCGCGCGCATGTTCTTGTCGGGGGTGTTGTAGACGGGGAGCTCCGCGGACGGAGCCGGCGAAGGAGCGCCGTCGCGGGCGATCTCGGCGCCGAGGTCACGGCCCTCGCGGCGGATGTGGCCGGCTCGGCTTGGCCCGTCGCCGCCCGGAGTGAGGCCGTGGGCGCGGTTGTACTCGCGCCGGGTGATCTCCATCCGGCGCCAGCAGCAGCCAGTTCTTCGGTTTGCTTGAGGAGGAGCCGGCGGTGCGCCTCCGCATCCGCCTCGACGGTGGTGGGGTCGCCGCCAGGCGTGAGCGGGGTGCTCAGCTTTGCCCGGACTTCGTCCAGCCGGGACGGTGGCGGTGGCGCCTTTGGGCCCGAGCCGGAGGCGTTGGGGTCGACGTTGCGCTCCAGGTTGGGGCCACGGGCGCGCGGGTTCTTGGTGGGGAGCTCCTCGCCAGCCATCATGACTTGCACGACGACGGGGCTGGCGGGTGCGCTGCTGCCGGCTCGCGGAGGAGGGCTTGCGCAGCGCAGGACCTGCCGCGGGTCGCGCGGCGGTGCGACGGTGGCGACGAGACGTCGTGGCCGCCGAAGGAGATGACGCCGCCGCCGGCCGGGGAAGGGCCGGTCAGCGAAGCAGCCAGCGTTGTCGCCGACGCAGCCGAGGGAGCCGAATCTCCAGATCAAGCCCGAAGCGACTCGCTCGCCGGTGGTGATGGTGAGGCCCGTCCGGATGAAGACACCGGCCGAGGATGCTGAGGGCCCCACGGTGGGCGCCAAATGTCGTGGTATCGTCACGGCATATGCCATAGGGTGGCTAATCGAACTGGTCCCTGAGGGATCTCACGGCGGTATCCGGATGCGGGTATGGGCACGAGCGACACGGCGACGTACCCAGGTTCGAGGCCCTCCGATGGAGGTAAAACCTCTACTCCTGCTATGAGTGTATATGATGATCACACAATACAATGGTGCTCCTAGAGCTGTGTCCGGCTGCTCCTGGGAGGCTAAGGGAGACGATGGTCTCTCTCTCAGGGCAGCTCTATGGGTGGAGTGGAGTAAGAATGATTGATCGATCGATCCCCTGCACGAGAGGGGGTAGTGCGGCTTATATAGGCGCCGGCACTTTACATATAAGACCCTATAGTTTATCGCCGGCTGGGCCGGCTCGGCTTCCGCTCCTTCCCGAGGCGGTGACGTCGGGAGTGGTTGAGGCATCGTGGCCTGTCCCATCCGGCTGCCACGGTCAGCGGTATGGAGAGGAGCTGTCCCTCGTCGCCGTCACCATCGTAGCCGGTACGGATCGTCGTAAGCCCCGACGGCCTGTCCGGCGCGCGGCACTATTGCTCCACAAAGGCTCCCGCACTTTACGGAAGATGGAGTCAGCGTGGACTTTAGGAACCCGGATCACCAACCCGGTTCCTTCCAAAGGCAAGACTCGCCACCTCGAGTCGGTCCGAGGTACAAACCCCAGTCGGATATGGCTTGTAGAAGCCGGCCCAGCCACAGCATTGGCGGCCGTAGCCAGGCCGACTAGGACCTAGAGCCAGCCGGCTTCCGGACCAGCCGGCCACGGCGCCAGCCGGCTGCTCCTCAGCCGGCCTTTGCCGCGAGCCGGCCAGTGGCCAGCCGGCTGCTCCGCGTCCATTGCCCTATCCGGGGTGTTCCCCCCGACACCAAGCCGCACCGCCTGGCCGCGCCGCTACTCATCACTGTGTCGTGCCGCTTCTCCTGGCCGAGCTGCTCAGCCAAGCCGCTCCACCATCTACTCCGCCTGGCCGCGTCGTGCCGCTCCTCCTAGCCGGGCAGAGGAGCCATCCCTCAACCTCACGTTCCTCCTCTCCCGGCCGTTGTGGGTGTAGTCAATCGCATCAAGGAAGACGTCACAGAGGGTGGGTGTTGGTGGGTCGGGAGGAGGGTGTGGGTGCGTGTGTTGTGTGTAGGTGGTGTGCCACGCATGTAGGGGTAGGTGGGTGCGTATGTTGTGCATTTTTTTAAATGTGGGTTGTTTCACACGAGGGGATCACGGTCAGACACAAACGGGCAACTACTATCGGCGTAGCCACATACTGGTACGCTATTGATAGCAATATACCGCTAGCGTACGAGTATATTGGTACGCTGACGATAAGGGGGGCTCAAATGTGTACATAGGCGAGGCTTATCCCCGACGTACCAAATTCTAGGTACGGCGACGGTAAGGGGGACATGGCTGTGTACCTGTGCGAGGCTTATCCCCTGCGTACTAAATTCTAGGTAAGCTCGTGGTATAATGGCATCGTCGGCGTACCAAATATGAGGTACGTTGGCGGTACACCTGCGGCTATGGGCCTTTTTCCTACTAGTTTCCAGATCCCGTCGCGCCGAACTAACAAAATCCTCACGGTCGCGCGATATTTCCATCCATAAAAAATTTTAGGGTTAAAGGTATGTGCTCTGCCATTCGATTAGATGGGAAGAAATGAGTTTCCTATAAAATGGCCTTAGAGGAGGCAAAAAAAAAAGTGAAGAAGGTTGTAGCCAAAACTTAGTTTTATACCTAATCTTGCTTTCTTCATTTGCAAAAAAACATACATTGTTAAATCTAAAAAAATACATGTAATTTTCCTTGAGGAGAATAAAAAAGGTC